>NC_080167.1:71106596-71259096 GCF_950295315.1 Erinaceus europaeus | reverse complement strand
TCCTCTCCTCTCCTCTCTCTCTTCTCTTTTCTCCTCTCTCTCTTCTCTTTTCTCTTTCTCTCTCTCTCTCTCTCCTCTCCTCTCCTCTTTCTCTCTCTCTTCTCCTCTTTCTCTCTCTTTCTCTCCTCTCCTCTCCTCTCTCTCTCTTCTCTTTTCTCCTCTTTCTCTCTCTCCTCTCCTCTTTCTCTCCTCTCCTCTTTCTCTCTCTCTTCTCCTCTTTCTGTCTCCTCTCCTCTTTCTCTCTCTCCTCTCCTCTTTCTCTCTCTCCTCTCCTCTTTCTCTCTCTCTTCTCCTCTTTCTGTCTCCTCTCCTCTTTCTCTCCTCTTCTCTCTCTCTCTCTCTCTCTCTGCCTAACATGTGATTGTTCTCAACTTTCTCAAATAAAAGTTTAAAGTACCTGAAAATCATGGTCTCATCTCAATTCTTGTTGAGATAATGCATGACAGGGACTTTCTAATGTTTGGGGAACAAACACCGGCCTTCCCTTCCCCCAATACAAGAGGACTTTGCCTTCCAAAACTGAGGTCTGCAGAGTCAGGGGGGTTAAGCACACATGGCCCAAAGCACAAGGACCAGCGTAAGGATCCCGGTTTGAGCCCCCGGCTCCCCACCTGCAGGGAAGTCGCTTCACAGGCGGTGAAGCAGGTCTGCAGGTGTCTGTCTTTCTCTCCCCCTCTCTGTCTTCCCCTCCTTCCTTGGTTTCTTTCTGTCCTATCCAACAGCAGATGACAACAGTAACGATAACAACAACAACAAGGGCACAAAATGGAAAAAAATAGCCACTGGGAGCAGTGGATTCATAGTGAAGGCACTAAGCCCCAGTGGTAACCCTGGAGGCAAAAAGAAAAAAAGAAAAAAACAAAAAGAAAAAAACAAAATAAAATAAAGCTTGCCATGAATCATCTCAACAAAGAATTGAGAGAGCATAATTAGCAGAAATTTTCAATTTTATTTGGGAAAATTGAGAACATTCACATGTTAGGACATGACAGAGAGAGAGAGAGAGAGAGAGAGAGGGAGAGAGAGAGAGAGAGAGAGAGAACGGTTATGTGTTGGCCTGGGCAGAAAGAGAGAAGCCCACAGGTCTCCCCTTTTAACAGCCAAGCTACACCTGTCACCACTCCCATTTTCTGGGCAGAACCCTCCAGGTCCCTCCTGCCCCTCAGCATTGCCAAGCTCAGGGACCCGCTCCCCACCTGCAGGGAGTTGCTTCAGGAGCCATGAGGCAGGTCTGCAGGTGTCTCTCTTTCTCTCTCCTTCTCTATCCCCTCATCCACTCTCAATTTCTCTATGTCCTAATTAAAAAAAAAAAAGGGAAAAAAAATGGCTGCCAAAAGCAGTGGATTTGTAATACATACCCAAGCCCCAGTGACTAGAATAAAATAAAAAAGGGAAAAGAATAAATTTTACAAAACGCCACTGGTTTTGTAAGTGGAGTTTATATTTTACCAGTGCACTTCTCTTATTAAGCTGGAAGTATTTTTAATGTCTCACAGATGCAAGCAACATTACAAGTCAATGCTGGGACCCTGACTTAGTTTTTGCACAGAGATTCTCTCACTCCATCCCTGTATTCTAATTGGAAATGATAATACTAAAACACAAACAGTGACACAAAGAGATCCAAGTCACAAGGGAGTCTCCCGGGAGTCTGAGGACAGGGCCTGGGCTGGGCCAGGTCTGGGGCCCCCCAGGCTTGCCTGTGAGGCTGAGGGTGGGCCCCAGGTCCTCAGACTCTTTGTTCCAAGGCCAGGCCTGGAGCTCTCAGCTTTGCAAACATTGCCTTGTTCATGCTCTGCTGTGCTTCCCGGGAGAAGTCACTGAGGCTGGAGGGAAGAGATACCTTCATCTTCTGAAGGTATCTGAAGGTGCCCTGGGGAATGTTGTGTAGGTCAGTCCCATTTAGTTCCCTGTGCCTGCAATTCAAGGCTGGCAGAAGGCAGGACACCCTATCCTACCAAGAAGGCCTGGAGATGCTCCCTTCTAACAAAACCCACCTTCCCTCCTCCTCAGCAGTTTAATTATGCTAAGTACTTTTTTTTTTTTTTTTTACCCCAGGAGGCTCCAGGTCACTGTATTAAGCAACAGAAGCGCATTCTTTTATGGCTTAAGGCTATACATTGGGAAGGCAGCTACAAGTCTCACATCTGAAAGCCTAAAGTCTTTTTCGGTAATTTCCAAAGATTGCATTGTATGAAGTCACTTTGCAAGTCAAGGGAAGTGGCCTTAGAACACCTCCTCTCTCTCCAGTGACCCCCAGTCTTCCTTGGGTTTCTTAAGATGGATGTGGTCAGGGGTTTTTAGAGCCCACAAAGCCAAACATTCGTTGGAACATGTAAATGCAATTGTTCAAGCTGTAAATTCAATTCAATTACATAGAGCGAGGAGTAACTTAAGCCTCGTGCTAATTACACTTGTGAGTTTCAACTCATTAAGCCCAGATAATGCTCAGAAGGGAGGAATCTGACAGCAGCCAGACATGCAACCCACCAGTCAGCCTGGCCGCCCACTGCCCCTGCCAGAAGAGGGGCCAAGCAATGTTCTGTATGTGGAAAAATCCATTCCCCAACTATCCCAGGATCAGAGGGAAAGCAGAGAGATAGAGGCTGCATGCTAGGAAGGCACTGGGGAGAGAGGAAGAGGGGGAGGGGGAGGGGAGGGGGAGAAGGAAGGGGAAGGGGGAGAGGGAGAGGGAGAGGGGAGGGGGAGGGGGAGAGGGAGAGGGAGAGGGAGAGGGAGAGGGAGAGGGAGAGAAAGAAAGAGAGATACTCTTGGGGTGCAAAGAAGCCAGTGGGGCTATCCTGGAAGCTGATAGTTGGAAGAGGTTAATCTTTGCACACTTCAGAACATCTCCACCCTCAGGGCAGGGTTCCAAAGCCACGAAATCCATTTCTCCTCTCCCTGGAGTGGGCAGTTCACCCCTCTGCCCACCCCGCCCGCCCTGCCACTGGCAAGTGTCTGCAGCTCTCTGTTTGGTCAGTGGGGTCCTGTCTCCCCTTTTCAGCATAAGTTCTCCTTTCTGCTGTTTGCTCTCACCCCAGCTCTGACCCCTGGGTGACCAGATATCTGATCAGTGCACTCACAGGAAAGGCATGACAGTCTGTTCCCCAAGCTGGGGATGTTTGTATTTTGTAAAGGCCTCATGGGGAGCCCAACTTCAGCCCAGAGAAGAAATCTTGCTGATGTTGAAATTTCAAATATTCATTGAGGAGACGTGTGGAGAGAGAGAGGAGTCTTTCCTACAACCTGCCAGTCACAGTCAGTGGGCCAGCCCCCACCATGCTCTGGGGAGCTCCTAGGAGAGCTGGATAGTGCTGTGAGCTTGGGAGGGCAGGGAGGCCTGCAAGTTTTGGGGGGACAAGAGGGACCTGCATGGCACCGCCCAGGAAATGAGAGTGGTGACAGGGGAGGCCTGGGAAGGTGGAGGTGGGGCTGGGGTGTTAAAAGCTGGTTGACTGCTCTCTCTCTGCCCTGGTCAACATGTGAGTAGAGAAACAATGGCTTTGGAAATCTTACTTAGCTTACCCTGCAGAGAACTTTGCGCTGGGCCCCTGGTCTGCCAGGCTGGGTCACACATGTCCACTCCCGGGAAACAGGTAGGAGGCTGGCTAGTCCAGCAGCCTCCCTGGCTGAGGCTGACGGGCAGTGGGGGGGATCAGGGCCACGGGCCACATTTCTTTCATCACCCCTCAGACTGGCCTGGGCTCCTGAGCCAGGCAGAGGCAGGATTTCAAGAGCAGCTAGAGGGCAAAGCCTGCTGGGCAAGCTCTCACAGAGACTGGAGTCTCAGCGTATACAAAGCATCCAGCCAGGCCCAGCTCACACCCAGAGGGTCTGCACTTGCCAGGCTAGCTTCGCGGGTGTTTCTTCCCGGGCACGTGCTCTCTGGGTCGGAGAGAACTCGACCGGAGCCAACCTGGGCTGCTGCTTACTCAGCGATGCCGAGAGAGACCAGGAACTCTTGGGGGAGTGGGAACACAGAGCAATGCCTTTACTGATCAGAGACAACGCCTTTATATAGCTCTTTAACCAGAAGTGGCAAGGGGGAAAAGGAAATGGCTAGAGAGGGCGTGGAGAAAAGAGCGCGAAGGTAGAAAGCTTCCATAGCAGCTGTTACGAAGGTTCTAACCAGTGGGATTAACCAACACCCAGCAGGCAGGGTGGGTCTCAGGCAAAACAATGGTCATGTAAATAGACCACAGCATCAGGGATGGAGCAGAGCAGGGGGCTGCCCGACATACTCCCACAGGTGGGGCAGGTGTGTGTCTTTAATCATTAGACTGGGACCGTCCTCAGAAGACGGGACTCCAGCATCCTTTGTCAGGGGTTCCTAGATATGGTTGATAGAGAAACAGAAATCAAGAGGCTTGACCACTCTCTTGATTTCTTGGCCTTTCAGACTTTTGCACCTGTACACGGACACCACTTCTGAAGAAAACATCCCCGCACTGAGTCTTTTATCATGTCAGCTATGACTATTCCGTCACAGAGGGACAGTGGCCATCTACTCCTAGCATGCTGTTGGTATAAAGAAAGGATATTTTGGTAGGATACCACAGGAGGAAGGGTCGGCAGACACCATCTGAGAGCACACTGATCCTCGGAGTGGGGTAAATTTAGTTTAATGAAAAGCTCTCTTCCACTGCCTTCACTTTTCTCATTTTTCTCAAGATCAATGGAACTTCAATTAGACTATTCCGAGTCAGGTGACGGACATCTCAGAACAAGCCATCTGGAGACGGATAAAAGGGTCAGGCAGATGTGCTGATAAGTGGTCATTAAGCGTGTTTGAGTGAGTCTGCCAGCAGCACTGACTTCTAATGTGCTTCAAGCAGGGAGAGAAGGGTGGAGACAGAAATCTTCCTGGAGATGAGATAGTCCAGTCTGGGAGGGAAGCACTGACATAAAGGGCCAAGCGCTGGGAACAGAAATTCCAAAAGCGGACAAGAATGTGCACAGGGAGCAGTGCTGAGGCTGGACTTTGACAGAGGTACTAGTTCCAAGGCCAGACAGAAAAACCCCATCACTACCCACCCCACGTATAACTCCTGATACTCTACTCAAACAGAAACTTCCAGCATCGCCTGGAAGAATGTTTTCTTTTTTAAAGGTGTTTTGTTTTTGATTTTGTTTTTATTATCTTTTTTTTTTCCCCTCCAGCGTTATTGCTGGGCTCGGTGCCTGCAACATGAATCCACCGCTCCTGGAGGCCATTTTTTCCCCCTTTTGTTGCCCCTTGTTGTTGTAGCCTCATTGTGGTTATTATTATTGCCATTGTTGATGTTGTTCCTTATTGGATAGGACAGAAAGAAATGGAGAGAGGAGGGGAAGACAGAGAGGGGGAGAGAAAGACAGACACCTGCAGACCTGCTTCACCGCCTGGGAAGCGACTCCCCTGCAGGTAGGGAGCCGGGGGCTCGAACCGGGATCCTTACGCCGGTCCCTGCGCTTTGCGCCACATGCGCTTAACCCACTGTGCCACCGCCCGACCCCTTTACTATCTTTATTTATTGGATAGACACAGCCAGAAATTGAAAGTTAAGGGGGTGATAGAGAAGGAGAGAGACAGAGAGACACCTGCAGCCCTGCTTCGCCACTTGTGAAGCTTCCCCCTGCAGGTGGGGGATGTGGGGGGGGGCTGGAACCCCGGTCCTTGTGCCCTGTAACATGTGCGCTCAACCAGGTGGGCCACCGTCTGTCCCGTCCTTGAGGATTACTTTCTTACTTGTCTCCAATATTCTCTCTTGTTTTGTTTGTTGGTGATTTAATATGGATTTACAAAATTACAAGGTAGCAGGGGTACAATCCCACACTGTTCCTACCACTAGAGCTCTGTTTACCCCCACTCCCTCCATTAGAAACTGTGGTGGCTCTCCCAAAGTCACAGGTATGGGCTGACTATTATTTCTGTCTGTCAGTCTATCTATCTATCTATCTGTCATCTGCTTGTCCCCCCCCCCCCCTTTTTTTTTTCCTATGGTCCTGCCTTTTCTTCCTTTCTTAGTCACACCTACACCTGTTACTACTTCTGAATGTCCTTTCTCTGTTCCCTCTTCTCCATCTGGGTCCTGAAGGAACTGGGTCTTGGCTGGTCTGGATGGTCTTTGCACCGAGCAGGAGCAGGACCGGGGGTTCGGGTCCACTTCTAAGCTGAGCAGAGCAGCAGCCCAGCCCGATTCCACTAGTGGGTTTAGGATGGTCAGTCCCCACACGTGCCCTTTGTGTATGCTTGGATTTGCTCACCACACCGAGATAAAGAATAAAGGACCTGGGAGTCGGGCGGCAGCGCAGTGGGTTAAGCGCAGGTGGCTCAAAGCACACGGACCGGCATAAGGATGCCGGTTCGAGCCCCTGGCTCCCCACTTGCAGAGGAGTCATTTCACAGGCGGTGAAGCAGGTCTGCAGGTGTCTGTCTTTCTCTCCCCCTCTCTGTCTTCCCCTCCTCTCTCCATTTCTCTCTGTCCTATCCAACCACGAAGACATCAACAACAACAATAATAACTACAACAATAAAACAACAAGGGCAACACAAGGGAATAAATAAATAAATATTTTTAAAAAAGAATAAAGAAACTGAGTTTCCAAGTTCCTTTCTTGGTAATGTTCTGCGATTCATTCTGCAGAAGAGATGCTCACCAAACAGGAGCTGGCCCCCAGCTTCCCTCTTGTTGAACCCTGAGACAGTTTCTCTAGCCAACCCAGAAGGAGCCCACCTGAGCAAAGATGTCCTAGTTTTCTGGCAGAGAAACATGGCAGGTGGAGCTGGTTCAGCAACCCACCAGGAGCTGAAGGGCAACCACTGCCAGGGGGGCTGGGCAGTGGCACGTATATGACCATGCATGAGGACCAGGGTTCGAGCCCTCGCTCCCCCCACCTGTAGGGAGGACACTTCATGAGCGGTGAAGCAGGTCTGGAGGTGTCTATCTTTCTCTCTCCCTCTCTACCTCCCCATGCCACTCAATTTCTCTTTGTCCTGGCAAATATAAATAGATAGATAGATAGATAGATAGATAGATAGATAGATAGATAGATGATAAATAAATAAAGTAGAAAGAAAAAAATGGCTGCCAGGAGCCATGACTTCATAGTGCCAGCACTCTGGTGGAAATAAAATAATTTTTTTTTTAAAGAGAAATCACTGCCCGGCTTTGTTTTCTAAATTGTTGTCTAGTTCTTGCCCATCCCAGTTAGATAAGATGGTTCTGTTGGGTATTAGAGTATTAGAGTGACTGCTCCATAGACATATTCATTTCTATTAAAGCCTGCTGCAGGGGGGAGCCAGGGCTGGAACCCGGGTCCCTCTTCATAGTACGAAATGCACTTATCCAGGTGTGCCACAGCCCAGCCCCCATTTTTTTTAATGTCTTTTATCTTTTTATTTATTTGATAGAGACAGCCAAAAATTGAGAGGGAAGGGGGTGATAAAGAGGGAGAGAGAGACAGAGAGACACCTGCAGCACTGCTTCAGCACTTGCAAAGCTTTCCCCCTGCAGGTGGGGACCAGGGGCTCAAACCCGGGTCCTTGTGCATTGTAACATGTGCGCTCAGCCATGTGCGCCACCACCCAGGCCCTCATGATTCTTCTTTCTAAATGGGACACGTGGAAGTGATTCTCCTGGTTGCTGAAACACCCGCACGCCCAAAGAGCCCCAAAGCTCGTCTGCAGCAGCCTCCGCATGTCCCCTCTGCGTCCCCCACAGCCGCAAAGCAGGGATGAATCTGGATGGAAATCAGAGGAGCACAGACAGAGCTCCTAGTGGGAGGGAGACCAGAGGGATGGACTAGAGAGAGTGGGGGAGGGAGGTGGAGGTAGGAAGGAGGAATCCGGAGGCCCAGTCCCTAGGTGGAAGGCACAAATCCGGGGGGAGGGGTGGCAGTGGCCAGTGCTAAGAGCTCAGGTCACCAGGAGGGTGTGCTGAGCTCTTGCCACTGGAGGAAGCTGGGCAGGAAGGAGGTGCTGGAGACAAGTGCAGGTGTTTCTGTCTCTCTATCTCCCTTTGACCTCTTGATTTCTGTCTATATGCCAAATAGATGAATAAATATGAGAGAGAGAGAGAGAGGGAGGGGGTGGAGGGAGGGGGAGAGAGAGGGAGAGGGAAAGAGAGAGGGAGTTGGAGGGAGGGGGAGAGAGATGGAGGGAGAGGGAGAGAGGGAGAGAGAGATGGAGGGATGAGAAAGAGTAAGAGAGAGAGAGGGAGGGAGATGGAGGGAGGGGAAGAGAGAGGGAGGGAGGGAGATGGAGGGAGGGGGAGAGAGAGGGAGAGAGAGAGGGAGGGAGGGAGGGGGAGAGAGGGAGAGAGAGGAAGAGAAAGGAAGAGAGAGAGGGAGAGAGATGGAGGGAGGGGGAGAGAGGGAAAGAGAGGGAGAGGAAGAGAGAGAGGGAGGGAGATGGAGGGAGGGGAGAGAGAGGGAGAGAGAGGAAGAGAGAGAGAGGGAGAGAGATGGAGGGAGGGGTAGAGAGAGGGAGAGAGAGGAAGAGAGAGAGAGGGAGGAAGATGGAGGGAGGAGGAGAGAGAGGGAAAGAGAGGAAGAGAGAGGGAGAGAGATGGTGGGGGGAGAGAGAGGGACAGAGAGAAAGAGAGAGGGAGGGAGATGGAGGGAGGGGGAGAGAGAGGGACAGAGAGGAAGAGAGAGAGGGAGGGAGATGGAGGGAGGGGGAGAGAGATGGAGGGAGGGGAGGGAGAGGGAGAGAGAGATGGAGGGAGGGGGAGAGAGAGGGAGAGAGAGGAAGAGAGAGGGAGGGAGATGGAGGGAGGGGGAGAGAGAGGGACAGAGAGGAAGAGAGAGGAAGAGAGAGAGATGGAGGGAGAGGGAGAAGGCATATCTGGCCCCACTCTGCATGTGTGACCCAGCCTCCCTGGTTGACCTCCGTGTCTTCCTGGTGAGTCAGAACTGGACTGCGGTCACTTCTGAAGTCCAAGGAGGCCTAGGTGACCTCGATGGTGTGCATGGTCATGGCTGACCAGACAAGGTGGAGTCAGCAAGTGGGCAGCCGGAGCCGGACCCCCCCACGGATGTCCACAAATGGCCTGACTGCTTCCCGTTGCCCAGTCCCCCTCGATGGCATGAGCAGCGTGACCAGAGACGGCACCTGCACGACGCCAGTGGCGGCAAAGAGACACTTGGCCAAAAGGGGCCGCGGGAGGCCATGTTGGCAAAGGGAACTGTCTTGACTGGCCTCCCGCAGATGCTTCAAGGAGCAGGCAAGGATGGAGAGGGTCTGAGAACATGAATCTCGTCACCCAATCTGGTCCCCTACGCCTACACTGAACTTCTCTGTTCCAGTCTCTTGGAAACAGAGTTGGCAGTCAGCTGAGGTCAAGAACAAACAACTCATCACAGACCCCTGCAAGCGTCAACCCGGCTTTGACCTAGCACGTTATGATTGGGCCCTCCTCAATCGCTATGGAACAGGCCATGGCCGGTGCGCCGCTATGTTCCATCGCTGGGGAGCCAGAGACGACCCGAACTGCCCCTGCAGCTACAGACAGACTATGACCCACATAGTCAATGACTGCCACCTCTCCAGATTCAAAGGAGGTCTCGAAACTTGACATCAGGCTCAACCTGACACTGTTGACTGGCTATGGAAGAAGGGCAAACGCTAGAAGAAGAAGAAGCCGGAGCCTTGCTGCCCTCGGGATTTGTCCGTCTGCGGCTGTGTGCGGGGCCGAGACGTGTCCACATCCATCCCGCCTTCCATCAGCCACCTTTGACCAACGCTAAAAGCCCCTGGCCGAGGAGGGAGTGAGAATAATGTCTCTCCTATTAGTCTTCTCCTCTCCTCCAACGTGCCGCTTGCCACTGGGAGTTGTAATTGCAGCCATCATCCGAGGACTATGGATATAAATTTCACAGAGGGCAAGACCTTCCATTAGGAGCGGGAAGATGGCTTTAATTAAAAAAAAAAATCAATATATTCTTTCCAATCATTAGAATCCCATGTCGGTGGCAGAAATCAATCGTCTTCATATTAAAATGCTTGCGTCCACACTCAGATGATCTGTGACACGTGCGTCATTGGGAAAGAGGTAGAGTCTGGGGTCTGCAGGCTGCCTGGGCCTTCGGGTGGGCCACCCCCACGCTGAGACGTATGTGCTTTGGTGACAGCTGGTCTTCAGGAAAACTCAGCTGAGGAATCTCCCACCACCCCCAGAGACCTGAAACCTTGTGGGGTGCATGGACTTCTCATCTTGACAGAGTCTCCCCTCCTGCTTCCAGGTTCTTAAATGGAAGAAGAAAGAAGAAAGAAAGAAAAAAAGAAAGGAAGGAAGGAAGGAAGGAAGAAAGAAAGAAAGAAAGAAAGAAAGAAAGAAAGAAAGAAAGAAAGAAAGACAGAAAGGGGACCTGGCAGTCTTCTTCTTCTAGCGTTTGCCCTTCTTCCGTAGCCAGTCAACAGTGTCAGGTTGAGTTTCAAGACCTCCTTTGAATCTGGAGAGGTGGCAGTCGTTGACTATGTGGGTCATAGTCTCTCTGTATATCCGCAGGGGCAGTTCGGGTCGTCTCTGGCTCCCCAGCGATGCCTGGCAGTGGTACACATAGTTAAGAGCACATAATACTAAGTGCCATGACCTGCACAAGGACCCAGGTTCAAGCCCCTCTCTTCCTCTGCAGAAGGGACGCTTCACAATTGGTGATGCAGGTCTGCAGGTGTCTCTGTCTCTCTCCCTCTCTCTCTATATCCCCTTCCTCTCTTGATTTCTCTCTGTCCTATCCAATAAAATGGATTCATAGTGCAGGCACTGAGCCCCAGTGATAACCCTGGAGTCAAAAAAGAAAGAAAGGAAGAATTAAAGGAAGGAAAGACAGATGGAAGGAAGGAAGGAAAGAAAGAAGGAAGGAAGACATGGACAGCGGGGAAGTGTGGGCATGTTTTTTTCGTAGTGATCTCACACACTCTGTCTACCATGATGCTGAATTTTTGCCACAGAATCCCACCAGCAAGCAACAGGAGATTCTAGTGGGCAAAGAAAAAGATCCTCTGCGGTCAGGCAGTGGTACACCTGGTTGATTGCACATGTTGTAAAGCACAAGGACCTGGGTTCAAGCCCTTGATCCCCACCTGCAGGGGGGAAGCTTCATGAGTGGTGAAGCAGGGCTGCAGGTGTCTCTCTGTCTCTCTCCCTTTCTCCTCCTCCCCTCTTAATTTCTATCTATACCCAGTAATAAATAAACAAATATATAATTAAAAAAACCTTCCACTTAAAAAAAGGCAGTCTCCCTCTGGAGGCACGAAAACGCCTTTGACTCTAGTCAGCTCCAGGGGTTTGAAGGTCTCCTCTCATTCCTTCCAAAGCAGAAGCAAATGGCTGTCTGACTGGAGTGTGTCACGCGTCTCTGAAATAGAGGCTTGACTGCCTTCAATTCCCAGAGGTGCTGTTCCCTTCCCCGCATCACATAATAGTAATGATCTTATGAGGAAAGTTTTGCTTTTATGGAAACAGTTTATCTCCAAGAACATTCGATTGTCAGGCTAAGTGTGAAGCTTCTCTAATAAAGAAAGAAAGGAAAACAAGGGCCCTAATTAAACACATTGTTTAAGGAGATGCTCGCGAGAGCCCAGGAAGCCAGACATTCTGTGGAGACTCTATCATCTATATTGCCGAGAGAAAGCACTGCGGGCGGGCGACTCACGCCAGTCTCCTCTCACTCAGCTCCAGCCCAGCAGCCTGGACCTGACGTCTGTCCCTCCGCCCGTGGACGCTGGCGGCAAATGCCACAGCAGCATGGAGCCCGCTTGCTTCCTGTTCTCTTCTCTCCAGGTTTGGAAGCTGATGGGACCGTCCTGCTGTCTGTCGAGCGCTGCCCAGCTGGACAGAGCGGACGTACAGGACACTCATCACTCAGGGTGATGGAGCGTCTGGGTGAATGTCTCAGGACACAGTGGTTCTGTTTTCACAAGCCAGTTACTAGTTCTTGATGTTTTTTGTTTTTTGTTTTTCTACAGGAAGTGGGGAGGAGCTAGGCTCTTTCCTGCAGACTCCTAGCTGCTGCCCTGAGTCTGTGACTGGCCAGGAATCAAATGCCACTGCTGTCCCCTCCTGTGACCTCAGACAGCGACTTCCTCCCTGGGCCTTCTCTCTTCTTGTGCAGCAGGAGAAACCCTAGTACCTTTCTGGGATTTTTTTTTAATGAGGTCATCAAATTCATACCCCCCAAAATTCCTTTATCAAATAAGTACCAGCATTGTTCCCGTGGAGAGTGCCTTTGTTTTGCCTTGTGTGGTGCCCAAGTTCAAGCCCTGAACTGGGGGACACTTCAGTGCTTCTTTCCCTCTCTCTCTCTCTCTCTTTCTCTCTCTCTTTCTCTCCCTCTCCCCCTCTCCCTTCCTCACTCCCTCTCTCTCTCCCTTTCTCTCCCTCTCTCTTCCTCTCTCCCTGTCTCTCCCTCTCCCTTCCTCTCTCCCTCTCTCTCCCTCTCTCTTCCTCTCTCCCTGTCTCTCCCTCTCTCCCTCTCCCTTCCTATCTCCCTCTCTTCCTCTCTCCCTCTCTCTTCCTCTCTCCCTGTCTCTCCCTCTCTCCCTCTCCCTTCCTATCTCCCTCTCTTCCTCTCTCCCTCTCTCTTCCTTTTTCCCTCTCTCTCTCCCTCTCTCCTTCTCTCTTCCTCTCTCCCTCCCTCTCCCTCTCTTCCTCTCTGCCTCTCTCTCTCCCTCTCTTCCTCTCTCCCTCCCTCTCCCTCTCTCCCCCTCTCTCTTCCTCTCTCCCTGTCTCTTCCTCTCTCCCTCTCTCTCTCCCTCTCTCTATCCCTCTCTCTCCCTCTCTCTCTCCCTCCCTCTCCCTCATCTTCTCTCTCCCTCTTTCCCTCTCTGCTTCTCCCTCCCTCCCTCCCTCTCCCTTCTCTCTTCCTTCCTTCTGTCTCTGTCTTTCAAAAAAGAAAAGAAAGATACTGGCCAACTGGAAGAGGTAGAGGCGTATTCTGCAGGCACTGTGGTCTGCTGGTGGCATGTTTTCCCTACTGCCTAGAAATTCTGGTGGAGACCACTAGGAATCCCCGTGGCTGGGAGTGGGGGCAGAGTTCTCTCTCCAGGCTTGGGGGCCAAAAGGACAAGAGCTGCGTGGGGAGATGCTGGATCTTCTGAAACACCACGAGAGGCTCTCAGGCAGAGGCCCCCAGAGCAGCCGCCGGCAGCAGGTCCCAGCACAGGGTGGGCATCCTGAGTGCCCTGCCCCCAGGTAGAAGCCAGAGCCAGGAAGGCAGCAGGGACACGGCAGCCGGGAGGGCTCGTGGGCAGAGCACCAGACTGGCGAGACCCACCGTGTCACATGTGCTGCGGTACCATTCCAGCTGGGCCCACTCCTTCCTCTTGGTCTCAGCGGAAGTCTCAGAAGCAATACATAAAATAGACATTGCACTAAAAGGAGCCAGGAAGGCAGAAGTGCCCTGGTGTTTGATGCTGGACCTGGGCACAGGGCTGGGCACAGGCTGGTCTTGGAGGCAGGGTCGGAGCATTCTCAGAAATGGTTTAGCAACTTCAAGATGGATGTTCTCTCTCCAAAAGAGGAAACAACTTTGGCCTGACATGACTGAGCCATCTCCCAGCTCTGAGCTGGCAGAAGAAAATATCCCAGGCCACTTGGGATGTCACCACTTATGCTAAAGTTTCTTTTTTTCCCACCACCTCCTTGTTTTCTTTTTTTAAGCACTCAGTGAAGAAAGTAATCAAAACATTTCTTTAATTAGAGACATCCTACAAGAAAGGAAGGGGGGGATCAAGATGTAGTTGCTATCAGTTTTCCTTTGCACAAAGGAAAAAAAAATAAAACAAATGGTGGGCCCAATTCCATGCAGTTGGGACGTGCTGGGGAGAAATGAATAACCAGAGGGTGGGAGACACAGTGAGGCAAAGGGAAGAGGCTGTCCCCAAGCTGGGCTTTTGTTTGCCAAGTTTCAACCAAGAGCAGAGCTCAGTTTTTGAAGGAGAAGCCCTGGAGAGGCCGAGTTTAGAATAATAATGCCAAGAGAAGCCCCCAGGGGGGAGCGGAAAAGACACTTCTCTAAGGTTCATCATCAACAGGTGTTGGCAACATCTGTAAGGAGCCGACCCCTGATAAGAGGCTTCTCATACCTTAATCCTGACTTTATTGCACCCACAATCATACACACACACACACACACACACACACACACACACACACACACACACACGCTCCCTCCCAGAACGTTAAAAGTAAAAGAGAAGAGAAATAGCTTCCACCAGTTCCATGGTTCCTGGGGAAATGCAGAGGATAACATGAAGACATCATCGTCATCATCAGAGGGAGCAGACAGAAGCAAGCGGCCCTCGGTCACGTGCCATCCATAGACCTGGAGTGGACTCTGCATGGCTCATGCGTGCTCACGTGTTCCTGCTGTGCCGTCGTTCCCTCTCCTCCTCTCCTTCTGCCTCTGTCTCTCTACCTGAAAGGTCAAATTCGAGCAGTGAAAGCTTGGCAGTGAAAGGGGGGAAAATGGCATAAATGGTCAGGGGTGGAGGTGGGGACGTTGACAGCTGGCAGAGCACTGGACTCGTGTGCCTGAAGGTCCCAGATGGCCATGTGGCATCGCCTACTGTGCGCGGGGGCTCCCGGCTTGTTTCTCTTTTGCTCTGTCTCATGTGAAACACTCCATCATATCTGACAAATAAAATCTTGGGGCCAGGTGGTGGCACACCTGGTTGAGCACACGCTACAATGTACAAGAACCTGGGATCAATCCCCCAGTCCCCACCTGCAGGGGGAAAGCACCTAGCACCTAGCACCTCAGCAAAGAAAACCAGATGAGGGTGGGAACAGAGCGCATCATGGTTAAGCAAAGATGCTCATGCCTGAGGCTCCAAAGTCCCAGGTTCAATACCCTATACCACCACAAACCAGAGCTGAGTGTTCTGGTAAAAATAAATAAATAAATAAATAAATAAATAAATAAAATTAAGGATACTAGATGATTGAATGTCACAGTGATTTTCTTTTTAATTGGCATATCTCTGCTTCTACACATAAATCCGATCTGTCCAGTCACCTGCTTCCCCAGAACCCTTTTAGGAATTGCTTCACTCTTTAAGCTCATGACTGTCTTGACTTTTTCCTGTGGTCCCTTGCCCCTTAGGACTCACCGTGACCAAGCCATCCCAGCCCCGGGTATAGAGATGCATGTGTTCACCTGCCACCCCACTGTTGGCAAGCTCCTCTCCTCTCCCACATGCATCTCGGTTCAGTCACTCCCTAGCTGTGAGAATGCCCCAGTGCTGTGTAGATAGAGGACACATGATCTTTTTCCAATGACAAATGGCCATGGGGGAAAGAAAAAAGAGAAGGCCATTTTAGCAAGGGTAGTCATGGGCTCCAGGGCTTCCCTATGTGTGCAGGGCACTTCCGGGTAGAGTGCATGCCTTCCTCTCTGAGAGAGCCTGGTTCACACAGGAGCGGCATGGACAACACCCAGTGGAGGGCTCCATGGATGGTGGCGGTGTGCTGACATGTTTCTCCTTGCTCTTGTCTGTCTGTCCTGCTCTTAAAGAAATCAGTGATGAGGAGGCCAGGCCGTGGCACACCCAGCTAAGGGCACGTAGTATGAAGCACAAGGACTCACACCATGGTATGGATTCAAGCCCCTGGTCCCCACCTGCAGGGGGAAAGCTTCAGGAGTGGTGAAGGAAGTTTGCAGGTGTCTCTCTGGCTCTCTCTTTCCCTCTCCAGTTCCCCTCCTCTCTCAATGTTTATTTTTTTATTTTCCCTTTTGTTGCCCTTGTTGTTTTTCATTGTTTTTGTAGTTTTTATTGTTGTTATTGATGTCATCGTTGTTGGATAGGACAGAGAGAAATGGAGAGAGGAGGGGAAGACAGAGAGGGGGAGAGAAAGACAGACACCTGCAGACCTGCTTCACCGCCTGTGAAGCGACTCCCCTGCAGATGGGGAGCCGGGGGCTCGAACCGGGATCCTTATGCCGGTCCTTGCGCTTTGTGCCACGTGCTCTTAACCTGCTACACTACCGCCCAACTCCCCTCCTCTCTCAATTTTTATGTGTCCTATCAAATTACAGAAAAAACTTTAAAAAGGAAACATAAAGATAAAGAAACATGAAAAGAACAGTCTAGCGTGTTTGGGGCAAAGAACGGTCTGGTGTGTTTGGGGTCAAATTACTGGATTCCAAGTAGGTGGAAACACTGCCCAAGATGCCTGTGTTGTGAGGAGGTTGTAGGAGAAAGGAGACTGTCTTTGCCCACTGGTGGCTCTTTCTGCCACAATCACCAAAGACCCCTTACCTACATAGCACACTTGCCTCTCTCGGTGGCTTCCAGAAAGTGTATATGGAGGTAGAAAGAAATATGGAGGACCCCTGAGGGCCTCAGCCAGTGACATTTGAAGTCTTCCTGATGTTTACTGATTGGACATGTTGGAACGTCTCAAGAAATTGCTAAAATAAAAGGCTTGCCCTGTCACAGTCATTGATCTAACAATTTCATTCAGCGCAAGAGAGTTCACTGTGATTTACCAAATCAGCATAGATTTTATTTTTTAAATTAGGGGTTGATTACTCTGTTACAAGGCACAGAGAAAACAGTTTTCAAATGTTGGTATGAAAAGAATCAGCAAGGATTCGCAGGAGAGTCAACAAACCTCACTTATCTCTGAGAGAGAGAATATGTGCATTTTCACAGATGCCTATGCACAGGTGTATTTTTATATGCACTGACTGTTACTCAAACCCATAAGCTAGCAAGAATTCTACAGTACAATTCCAGTTCACAGCAAAGCAGATAAAAAAGTCAACAAGCTGGATCAAGCATGAATCGACCAAGATTTTATTCATTTAATTATTTTACAGGTAGGCTTTAGAAAATATATTTCTTTCTTTCTTTCTTTATTATTGGATAGAAACAGACATTGAGGGGAGGGAGAAAGAGTTGGAAAGAGACAGAGAGACACCTCCAGCCCTGCTTCACCACTCATGAAGCTTTCCCCCTGCAGGTGGGGACCAAGGACTTGAACCCGGGTCCTTGTACTCTGAAATGTGAGTGCTCAACCAGGCGTGCCACCACCTGGACTCACTCCCAAGCTATAATTTAATTGAGATTCTTTGTGCTGGGAGAGCCTGAGGGTGCTTCTTCCTGAGCACGTGCTCTCTGGCTTGGAGCGAACTCGACCAGAACCAACCTAGGCTGCTGCGTGGGAGAGGGATCAGGAACTCATGTAGGGCTAACATCACAGGAACGAGAGACTCTGGGACTCACAGAGTGGGAATGCAATCCAATGTTTTTAATCAGAAAAAAAGATTCTTTTATACTTGCCAAGAAGGAAGTGGTAGGGTGGAAAACAGGGTGTGACTAGGAGAGGGGGCGGAGTGAAAAGAGAGTGCGAACCAGTGGGGATTAAACCAGTGCCCCGCAGGCAGGGCGGGTCTCAGGTAAAACAGTGATTATGTAAATAGACCACAGCTTTAAGCAATGCAGGGGAACAGAAGCAGAATTAGCCAAAGGAGAAATGATGACCAACACTTTGAGCAAAATCCCTGGAACCTTTCTATCAGAATCACCTAGATGTCTTTTTTTTTTTTTTAAGCAAATTCCTAGATTCAAATCTTGACTGTTCCAAACAGAATATCTGGAGGTGGGCCCTGGAATCTGGATTTATAGAAAACTTTCCAGAGGGAGACAGCGTAATGGTTCTGTAAAAGTCTTTCATGCCTGAGTCTCTGAGGTCCCAGGTTCAAACCCCAGCACTGCCATTGGCCAGCGCTGGGCAGTACTATGGTCTTTCTTACTCTGTATCTCTCTAATTAAAATAAAATATAAAATATTTAAAAAAAAGAAAGCTTTCCAGAGAATGTCTGCGTACATCAGTGTTCAAGGACAGCTACTCGGGGCTTCCAATAAACATTGATTCAGATGTAAGGACAGACCCTCCCTGCTCCACACCTTTTCCTGTTTATTAATTGGTGCTCCCATCTGCGGAGAATTTGGGAGGCTTAACTATGATCCCCATGTGCCCCAGATACAGATGTGAAAACCACTATGGCTGATCAGGGGCTTTGCGGCATGTCAGTCTTGGTCCTTGGGCCACCATGTCCGTGCTCCCAGGGAGTCACCATTCAGTCCCTGACATCACAGAGCTCACAGAGCTGAGCATCCTACTCCTCTGAGCACTTCCAAGGTCAGCCACAGCAGTCCTCTCCACCAGTCCGTCTGCAGAAGAGAGACCTCCTCCATCTGTCCCTAAGTGCCAGGTACCAGCTCTGTCACTCAGAAGGGGTATGGGTGTGTGCTTCTGCCAAGGTGGGGAGATATCTGTGAGGCCTACTAAGGAAGCTTAGAAAGTTCCCAGAGAAGGATTTTTTTCCCTGTAGCAGCCATAATAGTATCTCTTTCTTTCTTTCTTTCTTTCTTTCTTTCTTTCTTTCTTTCTTTCTTTCTTTCTTCTTTCCTCCAGGGTTATTGCTGGGGCTCAGTGCCTGCACCATGAATCCATTGCTCCTGGAGGCCATTTTTTTCACCCTTTTGCTGCCCTTGTTGTTGTAGCCTTGTTGTGGTTATTATTGTTATTGTTGATGTCATTTGTTTTGGAGTAGGACAGAGAGAAATAGAGAGAGGAAGGGGAGATAGAAAGGGGGAGAGAAAGACAGACACCTGCAGACCTGCTTCACCGCCTGGGAAGCGACTCCCCTGCAGGTGGGGTGCTGGGGGCTCAAACCGGGATCTTTACGTGGGTCCTTGCACTTGGTGCCAAGTGTGCTCAACCCGCTGTGCTACCGCCTGACCCCCAGTATTATTTATTTCTAATGCAATTTGAAAAGCTTCTCCTTAATGGGGTGAAAAATGACAGGTATCCATTTCATTTCTCGAGTCCTTCAGAGAAAAAGCAGACCAGAAGAGGGCAGGGAAATTGCCACTGTCTTTACTGTAACATCCGCTGGCCTGGAGCTGACATCAGGATAATCGAGCTCCAGGTGGGAGCCTCTCTGATAACTCAGCGGGCCTGTTGACATTCTCATGACCAGGATAAGCAGCAAACCATTGGGGCAAACCAGTGCCCCTTTCCCACAGGCCTTCTTCTTTTGCCTGAAGAGTCCAGAAACACTCAGTGCATGAAGATGTGAATGTCTCTCTCTCTCCCTCTCTCTCTCTCTCTCTCTCTCTCTCCATATATATACTTTTTTCAGTTAATGGGCTTCACGCATACATAGATTTCTAAGTTAAGGCAATAATCTAATTTCCGCTCACTCACTTCTTGTTAATTTGCTAATTCATTAACTCAAAGAGCATGCCGTCCTGCATGACACTGGCCTCCTGGCAATGGAGCTGAGTCTTGGCAGGAATTTATTTTCCGCAACACCAGGGACAAGAAGCATGAAGTATTTATTTATTTATTTGAAGAATAATAAAAAATGAATTACAGGGAAGAGAAATAATTCATTACGTGCAGATGTGCAGAAAGAAAAGATGGCGACTCTGGAGCCTGGGTTTCTAACGGGAATATGACCCATGGGGAAGGCATGCCACAACCCCCATGTGTGAACGCGGGGACCCAGATGTCTGATGAGCCTTCAGGCGCTCCAGCCCTCATAGAAGAGGCACCGCCAAAGGGATAGTCGGTGAGTTTACCCTCTTCAACTGATCAAACCTGGACCTTGCAACCTTGATGGGAAGCGGTAAGTGAGAAAAATCTGACCCGACAGGCTCTTTGCTGAAATCCAAAGGCTGTGTGTGCGTGTCAGCACCTCTCTGAGGAAGTTCACCGCTGCCAGAAGGACTTGAAAGCCTTCATAAGTTCTACTCTGTAGGGAAGGAGAGAGAGACAGTGGGAGTGAGAGGATGGGTGGGGAGGGGGGTAGAAAAGGGAAAGAGAGAAGGAGAGAGAGTGAGGGAGAGAAAGATAGAGAAGACAGAAATTGAGAGAAAGAGAGAGGGCGAGGAAGGGAGACAGAACAGGGAAATAGAGGGAGAGAGAGAACAGGAAAATAGAGAGAAAGAGAGAGACAGAGAGACAGAAAGAGATGGGACAGGGAGATAGAGGGAAAGAGAGAGGGACAGAGATGGAAAGAGACAGGACAGGGAAATAGAGGGAAAGAGAGAGGGAGAGAAAGAGAGGCAGGACAGGGAAATAGAGGGAAAAAGAGAGAGACAGAGAGAGGCAGGACAGGTAAATAGAGGGAAAGAGAGAGACAGAGAGACAGAAAAAGATAGGGCAGGGAAATAGAGGGAAAGAGAGAGGGAGAGAAAGAGAGAGGGGTAGGACAGGGAAATAGAGGGAGAGACAGAAAGAGAGAGACCAAGAAAAAAACAGATTATAAGTTGAGGTTTGATCTGCAGCTTCTGGAATCTTCCAAAGAGAAAAACACTTTCAAAAAATATTTAGGATACTTTTTTTTAGCATCTGAGAACCAAGTGAATCAAATTACCTGGTAAATCTGACTTTTCTAAGAGGGGCTAATGCATTTTACCTGGATGATTTTCTCAAGAAGTTCATCAAAACAAGACACTGTATTGGCAGTTCTGAGAACAAGATACAATCACTGCAAAATGTTTCTGCTTTGTGACTCTTGCCTTTCACTTTTCTTTTTATCTTATTTTATTTTTCTACTGGGGTCTTACAATTCTAGGCCTAACTTTTTCAGATAGAAAGAGAGAGGCAGAGACAGAGCAAGAAGGAGAAAAACAACCCTGCATTGACATTTCCTCCATGGGACTGGGCTGGACCCTGGGTCACACAGGACAAAGCACATACACAATCCCAATACTTGATTTACAGACGCAATTTCCATCTTCTGAAAGACTCCTTTGATGGAAAGTCTGCTCAGTTTTGTCTTTTTTTTAATTTTTAAAAATATTTTTTAAAACTATTTATTTATTCCCTTTTGTTACCTTGTTTCATTGTTGTAGTTATTGTTGTTGATGTCATCGTTGTTGGATAAGAGAGAGAGAAATGGAGAGAGGAGGGGAAGACAGAGAGGGGGAGAGAAAGACAGACACCTGCAGACCTGCTTCACCGCCTGGGAAGCGACTCCCCTGCAGGTGGGGAGCCGGGGGCTCGAACCGGGATCCTTATGCCGGTCCTTGCGCTTTGCGCCACCTGCATTTAACCCGCTGCGCCACCGCCCAACTCCCCCCGTTTTGTCTTTTTATTTAATGTCTTTTACTGTCCTTTTGAAAAATATTTTCATACGCTAAATGAGCACCAAGGTCAGGAGTCCAGTGGAGCTGACTTTTTCTCCATGTGGATGTGCGTGTGTCCCAGGCCGTCCTCTGCGCCATCTTTGCTGCAGACAGTCTCCTTCTCCACCTGAGTGTGTCCTGTCTCCCGGCTGGCTCAGCTGCTTCTCCCTGCCCCATGCTTTTCACCTTCCATTTCTTTCTTTAAGAAATCTGCTCACCTATCTATATCTATCTGCGTAGATAAAGGCATCTATCTATACATATGATCTATGTAGATAGAAATTTATAAATAAAGTTTCTGCATACATAGGTCTTTTGCATATGTAAGTTTAGAAGTCTGCCAAATTCCACAAAAAGGGAAAAAAGCTATTGATATACATACATATATATATAACTCATATTTTCTTCTTAAAAAATTTATCTTTATTTATTTATTTATTTATTGGCTAGAGACAGCCAGAAATCAAGAAGGAAGGGGAAGACAGAGAGGGAGAGAGACAAAGAGACACCTGCAGCCTTGCTTCACCCCTCTCAAAGCTCTTACCTTGCAGGTGAGGACCAGGGCGAGGTTGGGTGGGGCTCAAACCTGGGTCCTTGAGCATTGTAATATGTGCGCTCAACCACGTGCACCACCACTGAGTTCCAAAAACTATTAATATTTTTAACTAGAATCACATGGCACCTGTAGGACCCTTTCGAGGAGCTTTTTATGTCTCGTAATATTAATCTTTCTTCTTATATCCAGAATACCTGCCACTTCTGGATTATGGTGGTGCTGGGGATTGAACCTAGGACCTCAGACTCTCTCAGGCATCAAGTGTGCCAACTCCCAGTCCTTGTAATGTGAATGCTCCCACACACGAATACCTCATATCCCTCTACTTGATGCTTTCATTTATTCTTCTTATATGTGTTAAGATTTTTCTATAAAGGGATACTGAACATTTTCAATCGAAACATTCTTGTCCTTAGATAACTTCTGATATTATTGTCACAGCAACCCATACACACTCAAAGTATGCTATCTGTTTAGAAACCTTTTCTTTGAAAAACTCAAAATGAAAACTGAAGCAAGAAGAGCTCAGTAGAAGTTTATGCGAAGAAGACACAGGAAGAACTCTTCACAGGAGAAGACACCAAAAGGTGAACAAAAGCAGAGCCAGTCTCAGTAGTCCCTGGGAAATGCAAGTTAAAATGACAACGAAACGCCACTCCCCAACCCCAAAGTGCTAAAATGGCAAAGACTGGCGAGAATGTGATGCAGTGGGGTTAGTGGTTAACACTCTGGGATGAGTTACTGAAGTTAACAATGGGTACACCCTACCACCAGGGAACCATATTTCCAAGAATGTCCCTCTCTTTTTCTCCTTCAAAATACATGTATAAGAATATTCACAGGCATTTTCATGTTTATTATTTGTATTGAAATCATTCCACTTACAGTATTTTTTAACCAGAGTATTGTTCAGCTCTGGCTGATGGTAGCACAGGAGATTGAACCTAGGGTCATTCTGCATGCCTGATGTTTCTCTCTCCCTCTCTCTCTCTCTATCTCTCTCTCTCTCTCTATCTCTCTATCTCTCTCTATCTCGCTATAACAATTTCCAACATGGAGACCCCAAATCTCATTTGCTTTATTCTTACCTTCAGGTTCAAGACAATTCAACAATTTGTTCGGCTTTATATCTTAAAGCTTTTTTCAGCCACCAAGTTGCAGGTGCTACCATGACACCAGCCTAACTTCCCTGGGCAGACGACCCCACCAGTGTGTCCTGGAGCCTCCCCTCCCCAGAGCCCTGCCCCACTAGGCTGGGAGTATGGATCAAGCTGACAACACTCATGCCCAGCAGAGGAGCAAATACAGAAGCCAGACTTTCCACCTTCTGCTCCCCATAGTGATCCTGGGTCCATGATTCCAGAGGGATAAAGAATAGGGAAGCTTCCAGTGGAGGGGAGGGAATGCAGAACTCTGGTGACGGGAATTGTGTGGAATTGTACCCCTCTCATCTTATGGTCTTGTCCATCATTATTAAATCAATAAACAAATAATGAAAGGACAAGAAAGGGACAAAAAGACAAAGAAAAATAAATTAATTTGACATACACTTGACTGTTGGGAACAGAGGACTCAGGAAAGTACTTAGCCCTAGAGATAACCCAGATATCAAAAATAAATAAACAAATTAATGAGTAAGTTATATGTTATCATGCCATGCTCGCCACTAGAATGCCTATATCCTTCCAACATGGTCCAGTCAGTCCTCCCACCTTTTTTTAACTTCCTTTCCTCTCCTCTTTTGGGAACCTCAGTTCTATAGGCAGAGTCTATGTGCTTGTTTTTAGTGCCTTTATCTGTTCACTTATTTTATTTTATTATATTATTTTCTTATATCTCACATATGAGTGAGATAGTCTGGCATTGGTTCCCTCCCTTTTTTTTTGCCTCCAAGTTTATTGCTGGGGCTCAGGCCATTTCTCCCCCTTTATTGCCCTTGTTTGGTTATTATTGTTATTGTTGATATCGTTCATTGTTTCCCCTTTTGACAGACTTCTCTTAACATGACCAGTTCATTGCCTCTTTGTTGTAGCAAAGGGTTAGATCTCTCTCTCTTTTTTCCCCTGATAGCTGAGTGGTATTTTGTTGTGTCTATATAACACAGCAGCTGTTCATCACTGGACACTGGGGTTGCTTCTATAATTCAGTTAATGTGAATAGTACTGTAATCAACACAAGTATGCACATATATATTTGGATTAGTGCTTCTGACATGCAAACAATGACCAGTGACATTTCTGAATAAATTGGTTGATTGTTTACTATTTTTGTTGAGCTGGGGTTCTGTGCATGTTCAAGTTTGCTACTTGGGGTCACCTTTTCATTCAGATAGAGAGACAGGGAGGAGAAACAGACGGCCAAGAGCTTCTTTCAGTGCCATCACACTACTCAGTGGTGCCAGGGTTCGAATCCGACCTGCTCAAGGCATTTGTCCTCCTTGGTGAGTAGTCTCTCCTACCCAGGAGGTGTATGTTAGTTTATTTATTTATTTTTTTACTTTTTTAAATACAGTTTTTATTTATAAAAAGGAAACACTGACAAAACCATAGGATAAGAGGGGTGCGATTCCATACAATTCCCACCACCAGAACTCCATATACCATCCCTTCCACTGATAGCTTTCCTATTCTTTAAAATAATTTTTTATTTAAAAAAGTAGACATTAACTAAATCATAGAATAAGAGAGGTACAGTTTCACACAATTCCCACCACCAGAACTCTGTATCCCATCCTCTCCCCTGATAACTTTCCTATTCTTTTTTAAATGTTTTTTTAATTTATTTAAAAAGGAGACATTAACAAAACCATAGGATAAGGGGTACAACTCCACACAGTTCCCACCACCAGAACTCCGTATCCCATCCCCTCCCCTGGTAGCTTTCCTATTATTTAACCCCATGGGAGTATGGACCCAGGGTCATTGTGGGATGCAGAAGGTGGAAGGTCTGGCTTCTGTAATTGCTTCCCCGCTGAACATGGGTGTTGACAGGTGGATCCATACTCCCAGCCTGTCTCTCTCTTTCCCTAGTGAGGCAGGTCTCTGGGGAAGCAGGGCTCCAGGACACATTGGTGGGGTCGTCTGTCCAGGGAAGTCTGGTTGGCATCATGGTAGCATCTGGAACCTGGTGGCTGAAAAAAGAGAGATAACATATAAAGCCAAACAAATAGTGGATTGTGTCTGTGGAGAAATAATCTGCAACTGGGAGCTTATATGTGACAAATCATCTCAAATTCCCCATTGTTCCTTTGCCTATTGAGTACTTAGATGACCTTTGTGATGTAAGCATCCTGGTGACGATTTGTTTCCAGAGAACTCACAGCACAGGGAACGTGTTCTGCTGTGCATGCGAGTCACCTGCACGTGGAGATGCCACACTGGAGGCAGTTCTGATGCTGTGGCCTCTCTCTCTCTCTCCTTTCTCCCTCTCTCTCTCTCCTTCTCTCTCTCTCCTTTCTCCCTCTCTCTCTCTCTCCTTCTCTCTCTTTGTGTGTGTGTTTCTCTATCTCTTTATCAGAATGAAAATAACAAACGTGGAGCAGTGAATCATTCATATGTGAGCCTGTGACGCCACATATACACAACTGCCTCCCGCACCAACCAGTATTCCATCATGTATTAGCGTGAACGTGTCCCCTTACATACAGAAAGACATGCCAGAGTGATGCTCTGGTTCTCTCTCTCTCTCTCTCGTTCTCTCTCTCTCCATCTCTCTCTATCTCTCACTCCTCATCCTCTCAAACTCTTATCTTTAAGAAATGCTTAAGGATTCATACTTCTCTTTCAGGAAGTAACTAGTTCCTTTCATAGTAAGGCGTGCCCCTGGGAGAAAGCCTGTGGTTCCATCATCTTTTCTTTTGCATTTCTATTTGGGGAACTCTTCTTTTTCTTTAATCCATAAACATTCAGATGATAGGAGTAGTATCTCCTACAAAGCCAATGCAGATCTTTTATATGACTTGGAAATACCAGAAATAGTTTTATTTCTCCATGACTGAAAGAAGACTTTTATGGTCTTCATAAATAAAAGACATGATTAAACAGAGTGGTTCTCTAATAGAAACACACAAACTACCTAAATTTGGAACATCTTCAATTTATAGTGTGTGGAGTCTACACTGTTATTCAGTCTCACATATTTCTTGTAAGAGAGCTCTGATTTACAGAAATAATTCCTCACTAAACTGTGTTATTTTAAATGATGATAGCCTGCTGTCTTGTAGAGACTCTCAGTAACTAGCTGTAGAAAAAAAAAGTAAAAAGGAAAGAGAAGAAGAAGAGGTAGAACTGTAAGATGGCATCAAACATAAAAAAATCCATGTGTAAAAGACTGACGGAGGAAAGAATTACTAAGTGAGTGAAAGTATTAATAGAAGGATTAAAAATAGACAAAAAAGCAGTGGCTGCTTTGAAACCAATGGGAAAATGAACAAATAATCAATAAAAATAGGCACAAACAGAAGTAGCCAGATGGACCAATGGATAGAAATGAGTAGATGCCAGTAAACAGATGAATTAGTAAAAATGAAAATAAGTGAATAAAAAGAGAGTTGGTGAAATAACACAGGGGCTGAGGAGATAGCATAATGGTGCTATAAAATACTCTCATGCTTGAGGCTCCAAAGTCCTAGGTTCAGTTCCCAGCACCATCTTAAGCCAGAGCTGAGCAGTGTTCTGGTCTCTCTCTCTCTCCTCTCTCTCTTTCTCATTAAAATAAAATTAAAAAAAAACATTTCAAATAGGAGGATACATAAAAAGGGATATGAGTGAATATATAGAAGATATATAAACTAGAAAAAAAAACAATAAAAAAATCACCTGAAAACTCAACAAAATACATCCAAGATCTCTCCAGAAACTCACTAAGGCACAGCCACCAAGCTGCAGACGCTACTGTGATTCCATCCTGACCTCCCTGGGCAGACGCCCTCACCCATGTGTCCTGGAACCTCCTCTCCCAGAGCCCTGCCCCACTAGGGACAGACAGACACAGGCTGGGGGTGTGGATCCACCTGCCAACACCCATGTCCAGTGGAGAAGCAATGACAGAAACTAAAACTCCCACTTTCAGCACCACAAAAAAAAAATTGGTCCATATGCCCAGTAGGGGGAAAATATTAGGGGAAGTTAATCAGAGGACTCTCAAGGACCTAGAGAGAGAAGAGGGAAAAAAGAAAGCCATTTAGAAGTAGTAATAGGTGGGGCTGGGTGGTGGCGCACCTGGTTGAGCGCACATGTTATAGTTCGCAAGGTCCCAGGATGGAGCACTCGTTCCCCACCTGCAGGGGGAAATCTTCTTCACGAGTGGTGAAGCAGTGCTGCAGGTGTCTGTCTGTCTCTCTCCCTCTTTATCATCCCTTTCCCTCTCAAATTCTGGCTGTCTCTATACAATAAATAAATGAAGATAATAAAAAAATTAGAGAGTCAGGTGGTAGCTCAGCAGGTTAAGTGCACATGGGGCAAAGCACAAGGACCAACATAAGAATCCCGGTTCGAGCTCCTGGCTCACCACCTGCAGGGAAGTCACTTTACAAGCGGTGAAGCAGGTCTGCAGGTGTCTGTCTTTCTCTTCCCCTGTGTGTCTCTCCCTCCTCTCTCCATTTCTCTCTGTCCTATTCAACAACAATGACATCAACAACAACAGCAATAATCACTATAACAATAAAACAACAAGGGCAACAAAAGGGAGTGAGTAAATAAATAAATATTTTTAAAAATTTCAAAAAATAAGTAATAATAGGTGTAGGTGTGACTTACAAAGGAAGAGGAGGCAGGACCATAGGAAAGAAATGGGAAAATACATATAAATATAGACAGATAGTTATAAAAATAATAGTCAATCCATATCTGTGATGTTGGAAAAACTACTGCATTTTCCAATGGAAGGAAGAGTGACACAGAACTCTGCTGGTGGGAAAGGTATGGAAGTATATCCCCTTTATCTCATAATTTTGGAAATCAATATTAAATCACTAATAAAAGTTTTATAAAAAGAAAGATGAAGAAATAAACATTAGTCTAGTGCCTCTATTTTATAGAGGTGGAAATAAAAAGCCAGTGCGGGCAAGAGATTTTTAAAAAATTTTTTATTTATAAAAAGGAAACACTGACTAAACCATAGGATAAGAGGGGTACAACTCCACACAATTCCCACCACCAGAACTCCGTATCCCATCCCCTCCCCTGATAGCTTTCCTATTCTTTATCCCTCTGGGAGCATGGACCCAGGGTCATTGTGGGGTGCAGAAGGTGGAAGGTCTGGCTTCTGTAATTGCTTCCCCGCTGGCCATGGGCGTTGACAGGTGGATCCATACTCCCAGCGGGACAAGAGATTTTTTTTTTTTTAATGACGGCAGAAGATAGGAAGTAGAACCAATTATAGTTGTGCTGGATGTGAGTCTAGTACACACGGCATTCTACCTCATGTGAGATAAATAAATACATTAATAAATGAATGTTTAATCTAAAAAAAGTTGGCAATATATTTGTGGAAACATTGCCAAGGGAAGAAAAAAGGGCTTCTTAGAGGTAAATTTCACAAAGGTCCATTCTAGGGGGTCACTAAGGAAAGGAAGATAAGGTTTACTTCCGGAAGCTTTCCCTATGTGTACCCACCTGGTGAGGATGCCACATCTCCGGAGATAAGGGGTGTTTTCTTCATCCAGGTGTAGGGAAGGGAAGAGGGAAGACCTTCGTGAAGGGAAATTAATGCCTCATTCTTACGTACTAGGGAGGATAGACGCTTTCAGCACCCAGCTCACCTCTTGAGACACAGACACACTCAACAAGAAAGTTGAGGTACAGAGTGGCATCCTTTTCCCTCTACCCCTAAGCCTTGACCTAGAGATGTCCTTCACCACCTTCCCCATGAGAGCACCTACCCTTGGATGTCAGGAAGACCTGGGGGGTGGGAGGGGGGGCTCTGAGGAGCTCCTGGGGAAGAAGACATGGTAACTCTAATCCTCACAAGATGAAGACACAAAGGGCCAACCCCCAAGGCAGGGCCCTGTTGACTACTGAAGTTGCAAGTTCAGGCCTGCTCTCCCATGCAGGCGACGTCAGCAACCCCTGCGGAGCTAAGGCCTGCACAGTGGCTTTGGCCCTTTATGAATTGTATTCATTATATTTCTAAACCCCAGGCAAACTGCAACATCACTTTTCTTTCCCCTCTGATTGAGTTAATGAAGCCAGAGTGGGAAAGGAGAGTGGGAAAGACATACTATCTTTGAGCAGAAAATTAGGCCGGTATTTCACTATCGGTAAGAGAACTTTGGGGGCTGGAACTTTTTTTTTTTCCTAGGTTGTGACTGCACTAGGTTCTGGGAGGCTTTGCAATTTTTCTTCTCTGTGAGTGCGATCCATTTTCCTCTGACTGAGCGGGGCATGCAGGGGACTGTCACACTTTCTGATAGTGTTTTATCCATCACTAGGGAGCTGCAAATTCATTCTCCAAGTCTCAAGACTGAGAGATGTTATTATCACTCAGAACCGTGCACGGAACATACGAGTCTTTGAAAGCGGTTGGCCACCTCCTGATGGCTCTGACCTTCTGACAGCTGGGGCCTGCTTCTCTCATGAACTCCAGAAGGAAACAAAGAAAGTGCTTCCCTCTCACTTCCTGGCTTTCAGCAGAGGGACCCTAGCTTTGTAAGAACCAGAATCCCTCCACCTTCTCCTGACCTTCCAGTTCAGAAAGCAGCTGGCCTGAGCTACCCAATACAGCCGGTGGCAATCCCCCACCCCAATATCTCCCAGCGCTTAGGGTGTCTTTGTGAGTCTCAGAGAAAGATGTTTCCTCTAGACAGAGCAATCGCAATTGGCTGCCCCTCCAGGGATTACTCCCTTTCTTCCGTGCTGCCAAGGACAGGTAATCATGCCTGTTTGCTGAGGCCTTCTGTGGGATGCAAGACACACACCTGGCGTGTGTACCTGGTGGGCCTCCAGGTGTGTCACTAGTGTTCTCTAGGTTCCCTGTTCATTTCCTTGAGGCTCTGGGGATGGGAGGAGATCACCCCATGAAGTCAGTAGTTCTCATTAAAACAACAATGGCCCTAGCAGCTTTATTACTATTATCATTGTTGTTGTTGTTGTTATTCTGCTTCCAGGGTTGTTGCTGAGGCTCTGTGCCTGCACTACAAATCCACTGCTCCTGGCAGCCATTTTTTTTCATCATCGTTGCTATTGCTGTTATTGTTGTTGTTGTTGGATAGGACAGAGGGAAACTAACAGAGGAGGAGGAGACAAAGAAAGAGGAGGGAGAGAAAGACAGACACCTGCAGACCTACTTCTACACTTGTGAAGTGACCCCCTGCAGGTGGGGGAGCCGGGGCTTGAACTAGGATCCTTGCACCAGTCCTTGCACTCTGTACTGTGTACACTTAACCTGAATCAGCTTGACGTGTCCTCTCTCATGCCTTTCCTGGGAAGCTTTCAAACATTCAGACAGTGTTCAAATGAAGGGGGGCAAATGTCAAAATATTGGGATAGTGTCTAAGAAGAAATTCAGCACTGGGAGGGAGGCACTTCCTGTCAGGATCTCTCAGACGCAACAACTCCACACCCAGCACAGCAAGCTCGAGCCATGGGCCTCTGCTCACCAGGAGATGTCAAGGGGGTTCTCAGGCCAGTTTCTCCTCTAGCCCTGCTTCCCAGCATGTTGTCTCTGCAAGGCTGCATGGCTTGGAGTTAGGAGCATGGATGGGATTTACTTGCTTCCTTTTGTGCTGATCTTTGTCTCAGCCTGCCTCAAAGAGAGGAGTCTCTCCTGCTTCTTCTTCTTCTTCTTCTAGCATTTGCTCTTCTTCTGTAGCCAGTCAACAGCGTCAGGTTGAAAGCTGTCAGGAGCTGCTTGTTGCTGGCTTTGAAAGTGACTGGGATCCATGTGGATTCAGTCGGCTAGGAAGGATCGTCAGTTTCCCCAGTGAATGGGTACTCACGGGATGCACCATGAGAAGGTCGATCCAATGCTACCGGCATCCTCTACAGAGGGTTCCATCACTCTCGCTCCTAGACCTTGAGTACCCATCCACTGGGATTCTTTCATGCAACACAAAACTATCTGGGCCCATTCTTTTTTTTTTTCTTTCTAAACTTCTTTTACTTACGTATTTATTTTTGGACAAAGACAGAGAGAAATTGAGAGGGGAGCAGGAGATAGAGGGAGGGAAAGAGACAAAGAGAGACTTGCAGCCCTGCTTCAGCATTCATGAAGCTTTCCCCCTGCAGGTGGGGACCAGGAGCTTGAACCCAAGTTCTCGTGCACTGCAATGTGTACATTTAAACAGGTGCACCACCACCTGGTCCTACCTGGGCCCACCCTGTGACCGGATTAACTTCCCAGCCACTTCCTTGAACATTCAGTTCTCTTCCATGTCATTCTCTAGATATCCCAGCATGTTCCATATCCTGAATTCGCTTAAATTTACATCAAATAAGTCTTCTCAATATGGTTCCTTAAACTTAAATAATGTTGCTGCCTTGAAGACATATCAAGAGAGTTGGAGTAACTGCCCAAGAATTTTTTTTAGCCTTATCTGCTTGTTTCTTCACAACCGTTCAGCTTAGGTAGGTAGTGCAGACATGGCTACTCCAGGTACACAGGGTGGAAGATGAGAAGAGCCAGGCTCAGTGTGCTCTGCTCAGAGCCCCAGAACTAGCCACTGTGGGAGGGGACTGGGCTGAGGAGATGGGTCTCTTGTTGGCTGTTGCCCCAATGTCTTCATTCCAACACTCATCACAGTGATGTTTCTCAACACCCACCCAGGTTGATTCTAATCTAGAGAGATTGTTCCTGTGGGACACCCTGGCACATTGATTTCTTTGCTTTCCTGCCTAAAGAATATTTCAACAAACAAAGCCTTCCAATTTCTTAAAATGGAGTCAGTCTTTGGGCTGTGGGTGAAGGGAACGGCTTCCAGTCAGCAGACAAGCACCATGTTGGAAAATCATTGGGATTAGTGGATGGAGGACAAAGAGGGAATTCACGTTCTGTTTCCATGGGGAGCCCACAGTGCTCATGTCCATGATTTCTGGTGAGATGTCACTGGCGTGAGAACCTAGTGAGTAGTGCTTAGACACCTCTCCACTTTGCCCCCTGCCCCCAGAATCCTGAAATCATGGAGACAATATGCTCAGGGTTGACCTAGGGAGCCACATGCATTATTAGCTGCATGGAGTATGTATGTGACTATGAGACCAAGAAATGGAGCCACAATCAAGGGTAAGGATTAGAATGTTATGCAGACAAGAATTTATTTTTAATTTTCTTTATTTGTTTTTAATATTTCATTTTATTTATTTACTGGATAGAGACAGGCAGAAATTGAGATGGAAGGGTTGACAGAGAGGTAGAAAGAGACAGAGAAACACCTGCTTCACCGCTCACAAAGATTTCTGCCTGCAAGTGGGGACCAGGAGCTTGAACCTGGGTCTGTTCACATTGTGACATGTGTGCTTAACCCGATGAGCCATCACCTAGCTCCACCTGAATTTATCTTTTAGGTCCACTTCCATTCCAGAGTCCCAAGTAAATAGTCTTCATTTATTTTCTGATTTTCTTTTGGCCCAGCACTAGCTGATCTTACCCAATCCAGTTCAGATTAGGTGTCAGCAAGTTATTTTCCATTAGTAAATGTTTTCATGGTAGTGGGTGGTGTAATTAAATAAAGGTTGTGACTGCCTTCCAGTGGGTTGAATTTGACCTGGAAACATAGCTTCCCTACCTTTATTTAGATCAATATTATTTATGTTTTTTTCATTTAAAGAGATCAATATTCAATTCTAAAAGAATTGAAGTCATTCTCTAGTTACTCAAAACACTTTCTGAACACACAGGTCTCACTAGAGATGACCGTCCAGCAATGCCCAGCAAGAGAACTTGGTAGCAAACTCAGAAATGAAATTTCTTACTACTCCATTTCCAAAATCAGTTCATTGAAGGAAAGAAGGCAGCTCCACTAAGGATGCAATTAATGAAAAGTCTGTATCATAAATGAGTTGTATTCTGTGTGAAGTGAGCTATTCCACAGGCCGTAGCTATACGGCTCAGCAAAGACAACTACAGCCAAGAAATATGCAGTTATTAATAAGTTGCAATTACTTTTCCCAATGTAAATAGGTTCGTCATGACCCCACCTGTATCATAAATGTTGAAGCATAAGCAAGCCACATTCAGCTGTGTACTGTACGCACAGAGCTAGATAAATAGCCAAGAAAACATAAATCTTCTGGGAAATTCATATTCTTATGAAGCTAGGAAGCACCTGACTCCTAACCTCTCTAGTATTCTGCCTCCCAGATGTGAGAGACGTTATTAATGAGATGATATCGTTCAGGTAAATGGTGTCAGGCATGAAAAAAGAAAGTTTTAGACCCTCTGCACTAAAGCAATTAGCCGCTGTGTTTGGTGATAATGGACCAACTCTCTGGTGTCTGGGCGGAGGCCGGAGGCCCACTCACTCAGCGGCCTGTCTCCTACCCCTGCTCCCATTGAGTGCGTCTGAACATGGACCGTGGATGCTCTGTGAACGGGGCGTGTGTCCACTCTACACAGCATCTTACTCAGCCTCTCCGTGGGCTAGTGTCCTTCCATTGGGTGGTTGTTAGTAAAATAAAGGAGAAGGAGAAGAAGGAGGAGGAGGAGGAGGAGGAGGAGGAGGAGGAGGAGGAGGAGGAGAAGGAGGAGAAGAAGAAGAAAAAGAAGAAGGAGAAGGAAGAAAGAGAAGGAGAAGGGGAAGGAAAAGGAAGAAGGAGGAGGAGGAGGAGAAGAAAGAAGGAGGAGGAGGAGGAGAAGGAGATGAAGAAGAAGAAGAAGGAAGAGGAGGAGGAGGAGGAGGAGGAGGAGGAGGAGGAGCTGTAGCAAGCACAGCGTCTGGCAGTGAAGCCAGTGGAACAAGTGTGGGAGGTTGTGAGACAGATCCTTTTGCTGTTTCCCGGATTCCGCTTCTCCAGGTGTTTTCTCTTCTCCCCACGCTTGAAGAGCAGGGCACGGGATGGCCCTCCATTCCTGAGATACTAGAGTCCTTAAAGAGAATCATTCACAGCATGATTAAAAACATAATAAAAGATTAAACCCCACTGTAGTATTTATCCGACCTGAACTCCTAGCTTAATAAAGTCAGACTCATTCCATCCCCCGACGTGTGCTATCACAGCTTAATAAAGGACATATTTTAAACAAAGGCTATTAAAAAAGAAAGAAAGAAAGAAAGAAAGAAAGAAAGAAAGAAAGAAAGAAACAGTAGGAGAAGAAAAAAAAAGTCTGCATCTGTCTCCAAAGATGAAGACCACATCGCCAGAAGGCAGGAAGGGAAGGCAGCTTGCTAGAGTCTCGTCTGCATCCCAGTCAAGGGTGGGCTCTGAGGGGTCACCTTGATGGCAGAGCAGGGCTGCCTTAGAGAGGAGGGTTCAGCTCAGTCCACAGTGCTCAGAGGTGGAAATGTGACGCCCCAAACACACAGAGATCGCAGTCTCACAAGGAATCAACAGTGCCGGCTGCCAGCAGACGTAGTCCCGGCATCTGTCAGCCTGATACAACCCGAGACTCACCCAGCATTTCTGCCTGATGAGAGCCTTCCTGGGAGGCAGAGAGAGAGACAGCTCAGCGGGAGAGCACAGGGGTTGCAAACCTGACACCCCAGGCACTGTCTTACACCACAGCTGGAGGGGTTTGGGCCACTCTTGTTCCCATAAACATAAACATATAAAGTCTTTTGAAAAATATTTATTTACTACTGCATGTTGTTGTTGCCAGGTGTCGGGCTGCACCGCGGAGGAGAGAGAGAGAGGAGGTCTGGAGCAAGTGGGATACACGCGAATCTTTATTATAAGATGGGGGGGGGTGGCTCAGGCCACGTGGAGTCAGAAAGACATCAAGGGGCCAGGTACTGGTGCACCTGGTTGGGCACACATGTTATAAAGTGCAAGGACCCAGGTTCAAGACCCTGGTCTCCACCAGTGGTGAAGCAAGGCTGCAGGTCTCTCTTGCTATCTCTCTCTTCCAATCTCTCCCTTCCTTCTCAATTCCTCTGTCTCTATCTGGTAAAATATAAATAAACAAATAATGCTAAGAAAAAAAAAAAGAATCAAGAATCAGGTCCTTGCTGTCTGTCTGTGTTAAAACAACAAACAAACGAAACATTGTGTCCAGATGACAAGGCTCTGGGATCATTTTGTCTTCCTGGTCTTCCTGGAGGTAGGCTGCCCTGACAGTGGGTGCCAGGCTGAGCCCAGGGAAGACAGTGCCTCATGCAGCGCTGAATAGCCCCACACCCTGGGCTGTGCTCGGGGAAAGATCCTGCAGGCCTCTGTGTGTGCAGCCAGTGGACTTCTGCAAGCATTTATCTATGACCTTTAAGGGATCAACTTTAAGCAAACAAACTCTTTCCTCTATGCCGCCCGTCCTTCTTCCTATTGTTGCCAGGGCTCATGGCTTCCTCTCGAATCCCTGAGCCATTCTTCCTGGAGTCTCCTGCATTTCCTGTCCCGGGAGCCTTGGCATCATGTCTGTGGGTCCAAGAGCCAGCAACCCAGGGTCTGTTTGTCCTCAGTCTCTGGGCCAGGCCACAGGCCCTGGGCTCTCCTCCCGCCGTGGGCAGCCAGGGTTAGCTCTCAGAGTCGGAGGAGGCCAGCCTGTTGGACCACAGGCCCTGGGCTCTCCTCCCGCCGTGGGACAAAACATCCCGGATACTCAGCCCGCCCTCCTCTGCAGATGGTCTGGGCTCGCTTAGCGGAATGTCTCCGCCTCTGATTCCCTGTCTACTCTTCCTGTGCTCGGTTCAAGACTGTGCCCCATTTTGTGTTTCCCCTGCTGTATTTTAAACCGTTGTAATTTAAAGCTGATGTCTCTGAGCTAATGAGTCAGACTTCTGCTGTCCACATGCAGAGAGATGCCCAGCCTCTGTTGCAGTTGACTGGTGTGTGTGTGTGTGTGTGTGTGTGTGTGTGTAAGAAAGAGAAAATTCCTTTCACATGGCCTCTTGTCCCCAGAAATCTAAACGTTTCTTTGTCTTGGCAGTTGTCCCAGGAGCATCACTCTCTGCCCTTTCTTTGGCCTATTCTTTGGGTATTTTGCAAAAAAAAAAAAAAAAAAAAGCCCAAGGGTTCCTCCACAGCTCAGTTTACAGTGACTCCATGAAGCAGGACCAAATTCACTCTGCTGAAGACTGGCGGACAGCACAGTGGGAAGGGTCTCCAGACTGTCCTTTGTTCTGGAAGCTTCTCTCTCCTCTCTCCCACCCCTTCCCCCCACTGCAGAGACTTATAGACTTTTCCCCATCACCTTCCTTAAGTGTCAGTTCTTTGGAGGTTTTTTTCCCCTGAGGAAATCAGGGGTGATTAGTGATTCAAAAGGCATTCAGAACTGAGGGGACAACAGTAATGTCAAGGGGTCTCCCCACCATGTGTGTCTCAGTCAAGGGGTCTCCCCACCACGTGTGTCTCAATCCAATGGAGTCATTTCAGAGAGAACTGGAGGCAGACAGTGTGGGCATGGTCCTGGCCATCTCACCTCTGCAGAGAGTTCGTCCTTAGGCCTCTCTACTGTGACTCACCCACTTAGCAGTCACTGTGGGGGGATGTCTCTGTCCAAGTGTGGGGGGTGTTCTCTGAGGTGGAGCCAGGGAGCTCCTCAGAGCAGTGGTATCTCCACAGACCTACTCCTGGCAGCACAAGTGTCCCTGTGGGCCGTCCAAACCACAGCACGTGAGCCCGAGAACAGATCTGGCTTCTGGTGGTGAGGCTTAAACCTGAGTTTTTAAGGAGGAAGGAGAAGGAAGTGAGACCTATAGCGTGTTTCTGATTACAGGCAAGTGACATTGGCCTGCCTGGTGTCTGCCTGCTGTCTGCGTTCTTGTTCTGGTGTCTCAGTGGGGAGAATGGCTCTGTCCTGAGGACCAGCGTGCCTTGGGGATGGCAGAGACAGAAGGTGACGTGTGGATGAGGACATCAGGGCAGAAGGCTGGGTGTCTGGGTGTCTGGGCGGCTGGAGCAGACCGCAGACAGAAGGCTGGTGAGAATTGTCTTTCTGTGTCCTCTGGTTAAGGAGGTTGGTAGGAGGCCTTCACTCACATATGGAATTTAAGAAACTAAACAGCGAAGGGGAAGCTTAAATACACCCTGAGTTAAAGCCTGCAGATCAGAGGTCAGCAAGGAGGGAGGTGGGAGATAAACGAGGAAGATGGGGCTCTGGGAATGGCTGCGGTGAGAGGACTCCTGCTTTGAGGAGGTGTGGAACCGCGCCCCTGAAATAGCAGTGGCATTGTAGGACATTTCCTTCATCAACAGCAATAGTTGATATACAGAGAGAAGGCTTATCCCTGTCACTTCAGCTTGATAGACGGGTATAAGCAGCCTAGAGACCTAGGTTTGAATCTCAGCTCTACAAGATGGTACATTATGAGATCTCTCTCTCCCCCCTCCCTTTTTTTTTGTTTTTCTTTTTATTGAATATGATGGAGAGAAGTTAAGAGGGAGGAAGAGAGGGAGAGAGTAGATCCTGGTTTGAGCCCCCGGCTCCCTGCTTGCAGGGGATTCGCTTCACAGGCGGTCAAACAGGTCTGCAGGTATCTGTCTTTCTCTCCCCCTCTCTATCTTCCCCTCCTCTCTCCATTTCTCTCTGTCCTAGCCAATAATAACAATAGCAGCAGCAACAACAACAGCAATAATAACAATAACAACAATGGAAAAGAGATGACCTCCAGGAGTAATGGATTTGTATTGGAGGCACCGAGCCCTGGTGATAACCCTGGAGGCAAAGAAAAAATAAGAGAGAGAGAGAGATGTTGGTATTCTTCCCTGAATTTAACAATAGAGAGAGAGAGTAATAATAGGTTTATGTGTGATTGCAAAAGGAAAAGAAGATGGGCAAATATATACAAGTACAGACAGTGGTAGACATAATAGTTAACCCATATAATTCTCCCAACCTTGGGAGAACTGCTGTGGCTTCCAGTGGAGGGAATGGGGATTCAGAACTCTGATGGTGGGAACGGTATGAAATTGTATCCCTGTTATCTTGTGGTTTTGTAAATCAATATTAAATCACTAATAATAAAAAAATGAATTAATGGAACCTGAAAGAAAAATAGAAAGAGAGAGAGAGAGACACCTGCAGACCTGCTTCACCACTCGTGAAGCAGCCTCCCTGCAGATGGGGAAAGGGGGTTTGAACCCAGGTCCTTGAGCATGGTAACATGTGCACTTAATGGGGTGTGCCATCACTGTGCTCCCAAAACATCTCTTGAGCAGCTCTCCCAGTCCGAGTTTCTTAGTGGAGGGAGCCAGCAAAGTCCTTCCTGTGGGAGCACAATATCTTGTCTGTGAGCGGTGAGGGTTTGTGACCAGTTGATCTGTGTTCTAGGAAGTTGGTCCATCTCAGAAGGCAACATTCAGACCCAGAGGATGGCATGCACTGCATGGTGACTTGGAGGTGTCCTTCCTGACTGGACAAGGAGCCACATTGTCCTGTGTGGGTTCACAGGGGCCGGTCATTCATGCTGGGCTCCATCCTGGGCTGGAGAGTCAGCCTCCACTTTGAGTCTCTCAGGAATGCAGTGCAGTTCCCTTGAAAGAAACCAGCTTCCATCACCCAGCTGAGCTGCCTGCAGGCCTCCCCAGATGGGACACCATCAGGCCACTTCTTTTCTGATGAAAAGAAGGAGGTCCACTTGATTTGTAGAAACATAAAGGGTGATTCACGTGCTGGTATCTCAGCTTCTGGGAAACAAACAAACAAACAAAAAAACAGTGTTAGTTCTAATAACTACCAGTGAAGCATTTTTCAACTCAGTTTCATCGGCCTCTGAACCTGGGGGACTTTGTACCTACACAAGACTGAGCGGCCCCGTCCAAAATGAGTTCCAAAAGTTTTCCTGGGGGATTCGATGTGATCATTTCTTAAAGTTTAAAATAAAACACCAGTTTTCTGCAGTTGAGTTCTTTTATGTTTTCTTGTAACCGAATGCTCCTCTGAAACTAAAAGTATTGATGTATTCTCCCCTGCAGGGAAATCAATAAAAATTTTAATCACAAAATTAAATAAAAACCAGAGCTCCTGACATTACACGGGAACAGGCGCTGAAGCAACAACTTGAAGTTTTATGGTTCTCTGCGGCTGGACTTATTATTTGTAAGAAAATCAATATCATCTTTAGAGTAATTTGGGATGCATCAGATCGTCACAGGAAACAAGCTCTGGGTTGCCTTTCCTTAAAAGTTGAGAACGAAGCCTCTCGGTGAGTTTGTCCACCCAGGAACTGAGTTTCCTCCACAACAGGGATCTGCCCCTCCCCCCAAATAAATAAATAAATAAAAGTATTCACAGGTGAACCAAAATGGCGTCTTTGAAGCAGTTCACCCAAGCCTCTCCTGGGCTAGTCATGAACGTGGAGAGCAGAACACGAGATAAAGCAGCCCTCAAGATGCTGCCTACATTTCACAGAAAATAGAGTCATAACGTCTACTTGTCATATGACCTTAGCGATGATTAGTAATGGAAAGTCTATTTCCCATTGAGGGGTGAAAAGGATCTGCAATAGTAGAACTGGCTCTAACCACCAGAGGCCCAGTGTCCTCCAGGCCCACCCTCTGTGGTGCAGACTCTGAACTTAGCCCTCACATCTGTCTCTCTCTGAGACATCACATTGCCCTTCTCATCATGCAGTGGCAATGAGTATCCACAAACAAACGTGTGTACGTCGACGACCTTTTATCTCGATGAGTCACAAGTTTCCCAGTTCTAATGAATTATTAGGTTGAAAGCTTCTTCTTCTCTCCCATAATAACTGTCTGTGTGGTAAGCCGCAGAGTGTAAAGTGAAACCATTGGCAGTGCAAGCCATCAAGGATTTCCCAGACAGTGATGTGGTAAAACACTTTGAATGAACTCTCAGAGAACCCTGCGTTGCTGCAATGGTTTATAGGAGGCTAAGTCAGTATGTCTCAGTCCCCCGTCTTTTTGTGTTAGATCTTCCAAATGAATTTGGGAGTGTGGCGAATAGGAGACTGCTCACTAGACGAGAGAGAAGCAGAACCAGAGAAGTGATCCTGGTGAGTCCACGGCGGGAGCCAGTGTCTTAGGAATGGAGCTTTTGAAAGTTAGGAAATGAAAACCAAGAGATTTTGCAAGGATAAGTCCAATTCACTCAGCTAATCATGGTCAGGGCTCGTAGGCCTGGGAGCACCAACCCTGAACCAGAGAAGCAGGGCTGAGGATGCTGTTCAAGAAGTGAGACTTGTTTCCTAATGCGAAAGACAGAATACACTGAAAGATGATCCCTGGCTCAGAAAGTATCAGAGGTCTTCACACAGGACCACCACGAGGGTGGGGGTAGATAGCATAACGGTTCTGCAAAGAGATTCTCCTGCAGGCTCAATCCTCTGCAACACCATAAGCCAGAGCCGAGCAGTGTTCTGGTTCAAAACAAAATAAAAAAGACCACCATGAATCTAGAAGGCCTTCAAGGTCATTATATCTTATCAAAGTTGGGGAAGGGTTGATTGAAGGCATGGGACAGTTTAGGCCAGTAAAAGGAGGGAGGTGAAGAGATCAACTAGATGTTTGTAGGGTCTGCGTCAGACTGTTGGGTTTTGTTCAAATGTGCTCCTTTTGAGCCAGTTCCTTAAGGAAAAATCTAAGGCCCTCTGTGGGATATTCACCCTCTTCCTTTATTTTATGAAAAAAAAACCCAAAGCATTTGTTTATTTATGAGAGGGGGAGAGAGAACCAAAGTGCCACTCTGGAATTAGGCAACAGGAGGAATCTACATCAGGACCTTATGCATACAAGCCAATGCCCCATCTACTGCACATTCTCCTGGACCAAAGAATCCTTCTCTAAAGGCAGTTAGTCCCAGAACGTTCTCCCCACATGTGCAGTCCATGTCTCCATACTCTGTGGCCAGGCATTAGCCACCAAGCCTGCCCAACTGCCCACTTCCCTGCTCTTCAGTCCCTACCCCCAGTTGACATGCCCGTTTAATGATAAACTCAAATAACAAAAGTTGTGTACATCTCAAGCACTGAGATGAACAGATCCTGTCATTCAGATTATATGATATGAAACTTGCTAATACTTACCATTCTTACATAAACGGCCACTCATATTCAAACTCAAAATGATCTATGTCTATGGCTATGTCATCTGCAGGATGGTGAAGAACTTTGATTTATTTCCTCTGTGCACACAATCAGATTTTAATATGTCTGTATGTTACTGGTTCCCAGTCCACGACTGATGAATGAATGAATGAATGAATGAATGAATGAATGAATGAGTGGAAAGCTTGGGCAGCCAGATCTGGGCCATCTTCTTATGAAAGAATGAGGGGCTCTGCATTTGACAATAAAAAAAGTTATGTGACCTCGAAACAACCCCTCTATCTGACAGAAGTATAAACAGCACACACTCTGGATAATCTATTTCCTCAATAAAAACATGACCACACTGACAGATAAACACACTATTTTATATCCCAGCTCAGTGATTCTTCTCTCAGGTTAGCAAATTCTCCATCACCTCATGGGATGGGAGCCAAGCCTTGGGATTCGCTCTTTTATTTGGGATATGCATGTAGTCCTGTGACAACAAAGAACAAGGCTTTTTGGCTGAAGACACTAACTTTAAACATTTCTGCAGAACATCAGACAGGATGAATCTGGTCCGGGGTTAGATTCAAGCACTTTTACAAAACTTACTTCTCGTGCTATGTTCACCACACCAAACTCACCCTGGGGCATTTCTTTCACCAAACCTGAAGCACTGAGCTATGGCTAACTCAATCTTTGCGATTAGGCCGCATCAGTCAACAATTCACAAAATTTTGGAGCAATCCTGCAGGCATGTTTTTAAGTCAAGATGGTATCTTCATTCATGGTTATGTTTGGTCTTCCTCAGACTCAGCAGAAGATGTTCTTCCAACAAAATAGGATGAAGTAATGTAGCTTAAACATTAAGACCAGCATCTTCAGGTGGAAGAGAAAAGGGAGGAAGAGAAGTCAGCTCAGAAATACTGGAAGATTATTTTGACTCCAAGCAATGTATGTGAGTATTGCCAACTCTTCAGTGACTCTGCATGGTCTATAATAAGATCAATGCATTTTGTCTTTTTTTTCTTTCTTTTTTTCTTTCTTTCTTTCTTTCTTTCTTTCTTTCTTTCTTTCTTGTGAGCATTGGGAGAGTGGATTGAAAAATACAGTATTTTTTAAAGATATTTATTTTTATTACCTTTAGTTGCCCTTGTCTTATTGTTGTAGTTATTATTGTTGTCGTCATTGTTGGATAGGAAAGAGAGAAATGGGGAGAAGAGGGGAAGACAGAGAGGGAGAGAGAAAGACAGACACCTGCAGACCTGCTTCACCGCCCGTGAAACGACTCCCCTGCAGGTGGGATCCTTACTCCAGTCCTTGTGCTTTGCGCCACCTGCGCTTAGCTCACTGCGCTACTGCCAGACTCCCTAAATTCTTGGTTTTTATGCTTAATTTAATCTATGGATTCTCTGGGATATATGTTTGGTGGTTGCTGTATTATTAGCAGTTTGGGCTGCTCAGAGGTCAAGAATCACACTGTCCATCGGGAGGAGGTGATGGTCCTGCTCCTCCCCCCCAGGCTCAGGGACGTCATCTAAAGCTCAGCAGCTTTAGAGATGGATTTTCATATGTCTACACTGGCCTGTTTACACCCAACCAGCTGATGGGCTCTTGACATTCTCACTGTCATTCCCTCTCCATTATGAGCCACATCAGGCAAGCTCCTGAGAGCTGGGGAGAGTTAAATAATAAGATACTGAGCCCTTATCCACCCCACCCCTTCCCCTTTGAAGTTTCAAGCAGTTTTTAAAAACCGGGTGTTTACTTCTTGGGACAACTGAGTTTTCTACCCTGCATTTCCCTCGAGTTTGCCTGATTTAGAGAATTGAGAATGACAGGTGGAGAGGTCAGCCAGAATGTGTAGCTTAGGTCTAATCGCGTTGTACTGATGTCTGGATTTAGACAGTGTTGTACAATATCAAACTCCTAATTTCTCAGTCAGTTTTTTCTACCCTGGGAATCATCCAGGACTTGGAAGGCAATCAAATGGTGTCAAGACCCCTCCACAACTTTGTTAATGAGCTCCAAGTCCTTCAACTGAAGGGGCCTGGTGGCTTCCCCTGCTCTGTGACTCGGTGTTGCTGTGGCCTCTGTTCCTGTTCATGCTGGCAGGTGCTTCTGCTATGCTCTACACGTGAGATGAGACGTTTGCTCTAAGGAAAGGAAGACTGATGTCATGCTAAATCATGCCTTGACATGCTTGTCTGACCACATGTTGATACCTTGAGGAAGGACGTACATGCTTCTGTTCTCTTTGTTATGTGACAAATTCTTGACTTCTGGTGGGGGTAATATGATTCCTCTACATTACACTCATCTTCTTGGACTATTCACCCTTCTTTCTTTGTTCAAGACACTTAAGAGTCACAGTTGAGTCTCCTGGGGTTGTGATTAACTGTATCAGAATTCCTCTCACCACTTCTCTCTGAGATGGGTGGAGGCAATTGTATTCATATGACAGAAAATTATCCTGTTCTGTTAGAGCTTTCCAAGAGAGGTTCCTTTCCCCTTCTCATATTTCCAATGAGGTCTGAGAATAATCTCTGAGTTTAAATCTCCCAGGAATCAAATCCAAGGACTTCATTTTCTGACAACAGACATGGAAACAAACATCTGCAGTTACATAAACAGTGAACAAGCTGCAAGGACTGGTCACTCATAGACCTGGTTTTGATAGGGAAGAAGTTCCAGTGAGTCAGAGACTGGAAGACTCATCGGAACTCAGACAATAACATTCATGAAGACAGTATGGCGGTGTTGTCGCTTACTTTCTCAAAGGAAAAGTAGCAGTTCCTTTAAAAGGCCTTTCTCTTCCTAAAAGGAAAGAATGACTGGTCCACTGGCAATTACTCTTTAACTCACCTTCTAGGAGTGTGTTCATGTGAGTTTTAGAAGACATAGCACCTGAAGCTAAGACAACATCCAAAAGAGAATATTTGAGCAAAGTGTAAGTGTTCAGTAGGCCATATAAATGCATAAACTTTTAATGTATTTGACTTTTCAGCTTGTGAAATGTAGCACCTACTGATTTTGACAGCACCCAGAAAGATTTTGCGTGGGCTTGAATTTTAATTTGGAATCCTTTCGTTTAGAAGTCAAGAGAGTTATGCAGAAGTGAGGTCCATGCTTGACCAAAGGATGAGAAAGTTCCCTGAGAGAACACACAGAGGTTTAAAGGCAAGCTCTCAGGATTTTCAAGGGTTTATCAAAACCAAAGAGAGCTACTTCAGTAGGATGGGCTGGAGTCAGAGCAAGGGACTTCAGCCTGAAACAGGAAAAACCAAGAGGACAAGAAACCACCCCCAGGGGCAAGTCCTTGGGACACTATAATCAATCTTGCTTTTTCGAACCAAGGTTGGCCTTTAGCACAATTGTGAAACAGGCAGCTGTTGTGATTAGTACTTCCTTTTCTTCATCTCCTGATGTCACTCAGTGATGGATATTTACAAGTGTTCCCTCAGCATCGGGAATAAAGGCCCAAAGCCCATACTCTCTCTCTGCCCAGCCAATCCTGCTCTGGTGTGAGTAAGCAGATCTCTGCTGCTGAATGGCCCTCCTCTGAGAAGAAGTCTCCATTCACACAGAACTTTAAAAAATATTTGCTTTCATCTCAAGGGGTCCAACCATAAGAAATGTTCAGTGTTGGAGAGACGAGAGACATGTTTGGGTACAGATGAGAAGCAAGTAAATGCATCAGAGTGAGTCATGTCAAGGATCCTATCTTCTGTAGACAGTCTAGTCTGACCTGGTCTCACACTCCAAGGAGGCCATTTCTAAACTCTCAAGAGAGCAGAGATCAACATCTCTGAGATCTCTAAGAGCCATTGTGTTTCCAAGAACAGATCAAAACCTTTCTCACTCAAATTGTCACAAAGGACAATCTGAATTAGTGAGGGGTGAACAGTGGAATGTGTTTCTGTTTTCAAATGTATACAATTTCTAGGTCCAGTGGGGGTCCTCAGGGAGCTTGTCTTAATGAAGAGATAAGAATGATTTGTAATTTAGGCATTAATTGCTTCTATGTAAATAGTGGCTTCCCAAAATGCTTAAGGGTGTGTTGGAAATCAGTTTGTTCTCTTTAAACCTTGGCCTGCAATTTCATTTGCATTTGCAATTTACACACAAATCCCTTATTTTGGAGATAACACCAAGGTAAATTCCAGCTGACAAATCTATAATGAGATCCAAATTTCTTTGACTTTTACAGGAGCTGCTGGTTGTGAATCCTGGACTACCTACCTGACTGAGCCATTCTTAAAAAACATGCAGTTCTGTCATCCTTGCTTCATGATGCTAATTTTAGCTAAGGCTGCAGTGATAAAAATCTACGTAAGTAAATACATAAATAAATAAAATCTACAGGGCTTCCTGGAATTACCACTCTCCTGAAACAATAGTTTCCAGAAACGATTCTAATTAGTGAGTGTCCCACTGGCTCCAGTGGAGAGTTTTATGGATGGTTTCCATTTGCCATGATTTGTGCACAACACACAACCCGGTCCATAAACACACACGTGTGCCTGTGCCTGCTTCTCGTTGCTTTGCTGGCTCCAATACTTGCCATGCACAGTTCAGATCCTGAAACTAAATATTAAACGTGGACTCAGTAGAGCCCTGCTAACACTCTGAGCATGTCTCATGATGGAAAGAACACAGAGCTCTCATTCAGAGATCTGGCTGCTGATAAATCTGTAATCCTTTTTATAACATTTCTTTACATTGAGAAATAGGGATCTTAGATCCCAGAGATACATACAATGGAAATCCCAAAGGCAACAAGGGGGATATTCTGCAGGTGGCCCCCTCTAGTCTTGGGAAAGAGTTGACTTCCCATGCTGTTCTTCCAAACAGCTGGAGAAACCCAACCCCGGTGTCAATCAGATTCCAGAAAGTTAGGTCAGCGCTAACATCTGGCTAGCTAGTCTCACTGAAGCTTGTCCTCACACTGCTCTCTCCTGCATGTGTTCACTCTTCAGGAAATATGTTATTTACCCCACCATCTGCAAGACAACATGGCCTCTGGAGCATAGCTGAGAGTTGGAGTTCTTAGGCCAGCAAACAACAGTGCAGCAGAAAGCTTTGTTTCTTTTCTTTTCTTTCTCTCTTTCTTTCTTTCTTTCTTTCTTTCTTTCTTTCTTTCTTTCTTTCTTTCTTTCCTTCTTTCCTTCCTTCTTTCTTTCTCTCTCACTTTCTTTCTTTTTCTGCACTAACAGAGTGATGAACAATGCTCCTCTCTCTTTTGGGGGAGTTACAGCTTTTATTAGGTCTCCTATGACCACAGATTAAGCCATGGACTTGCAGTGATTTTCTTTCACGGGCTGAGGGAGTGATAACACCGTGTCAATTAATGTTGTCTTATTATCCAGCGTAAGGAGAATGAAGCACAATCATTTTCTATGCTAAAGCCTTAGGAAAGCACTGGCTGTCAGAGTTTATCCATGAGACTCACAGCAAACAAAGACTTCAACAAAGGTTCACACAACTGTGGCTTCCTGTCATTGACTGTCTTTTGGTAAGAGAGGGAGGGGCAGCTAGGAAGGGAAGCTGGGCGGTGGTTGGGTTCCAGACTTGGGTTGCCCTAGCTAAAGATGTAAATGTCTGTTTGCTTTGGAGGAGGCCCTGAAAATGTTGGCGAATCATGTAAGGATTCTTCTCTGATTTTGGAACTTATTTGAATCCAAAGGACCAAGCTCTGCTGGAATTCTCGTCAGAACAGGGACTCTCTCTTGGTTTCTAGTATTTCCTGTCTCCGGCCAGGCTGTAGCTATGTGAACAAAGCTTCTTGTGGGATTTCACCCCATTTGGACTCAGTTCCAGCACAGACCTGGGATCAAGCTGAGACAATGGAAAACAGAAAAGATGAGGGAGGGGGGAGATTATCCAGCACTTTACAGAGTGTGAATGTTCACTATTATTCTAAATTTTAACGGCAGGTCAGTGGAGAGGAGAGACACTGGGGACCCTGGAATTCCAGATCTTATTCTGTGGCTGCCTCATGTTAAATCTTAAAGTTCCTTTTTTCTTTCTTCTTCTTCTTCTTCTTTTTCCTGGTCTGCAAAGGCAAGTGGAATGTCTCTAAAAGCCTCTCCAGCTTTCACAGTACACACTCTGAAGGCTTAAGCATTTCACTCTGAAAATGCTTCATACTTGGAAGGGCTATTTTCTGAACTTGGTTCTTGACCTGAAGTCAGAGCACTTATCACACACATGGAGACTTGAGGCCTTTTCACTTTCCCACCAAGAGTAATATTTCAAGCTGATACCATGGGAATTAGTTATAAACACATTATCTCCAGTTGACATTTCTGCTGATCCAGGAAAATGTATAGCTTTTGTCCTTGTAATAATGGGCAAATCTGATGTCATTTTCCCCTACAAAACTTCTTGTTCAGAACATTTTTTTTAAAGCATGAATTCCTCCTCACAATCTTGCCAGGACTTCCTTGTGGTGCTTCTTAGCCGTACACTAAAGAACTCCGAAAGATTCTCTTCACCTGGAAGATTATGAGATGGTGCCCTTTGGAATTATGCAGCAGGAAGACATCAATGCTCACGCCTTCCAGTTCTAAGCATAGTGTATCTCTTGCCTTTTCAGATACCCTTCCATGCACACCTCAGCCGCTTCCTCTCTCTAAAGTGTTGCCACTGTGCTTTGAAACCCCTGCTCTGACCTTATTTCCTCAAACACAATGACCGCTCTCGAGGGCAAGAGTTCAGCACCATGCCTCACAGCACAGGTAAATAAAATCAATTCAAGGAGCCAGGTGGTGGTGCACCTGGTTGAGCATACATGTGACCCTGTGCAAGGACCCAGGTTCAAGTCCCCAATCCCCACCTGCAGGGAGAAAGCTTTATGAGTGGTGAAGCAGTGCTGCAAGTGTTTCTCTTTTTCTTCCTATCTTCCCCTCCCCTCTTGATATCTGGCTGTCTCTATCAAAAAATAAAGATAATTTAAAAAAACATAAAACAACCCCAAAGATACAATATTGGTTGGATTTTTAAGATAAATGAATGAATGAATAAAATAAACAAAAGATGACATGGCACATGTTGTCATGATCCACAAGCACTTAGAATGAAAAGAGGAAACAACTTAAACTTGACATATTATTGGATATATAATGGCAAATGCCTTCTGCAGAGCCAGGTAGTGGTGCACCTGGTTGAGTGCACATGTTAGAAAGTGCAAGGACTTAGGCTCGAGCCCCCATCCCCACCAGCAGGGGAAAAGCTTTGTAAGTGATGAGGCAAGGCTTCAGGTGTCTCCCTGTCTCTCTCCCTGTCTACTACCTTTCCCTCTCACTCTCTGGTTGTCTCTATCCAATAAACAAATATTAAAAAAATTGTCATTTAAAAATAAATATATTAAATTAAAATAAAAATGCCTTCTGGGACTGACTGTCCATAAGCAAATTTTAAGCTTCTTTCGTTCTCTTCCTTCTGACTTAACATCCCCAAATCAGAGTTTGTCTTTCCTCATTGCCTTTCTCTCTACTGTCTTGTCATCAAGACCAGAGCTTTCAGAAAATTCCAAAGGTTCAAGAACATGCTTCCATATTGCCTCTTGCTTCATTCTTTCTGCTCCCTATTCCTATTTTAAGTGTACTACAACAGCTCATCCAAAAACCCATAACAGAAGACCCATAGGACACTAAAATTCAGGAAGAGAAAAGAGAGAATATCAGGGTGACCAACGATAAAAGGCATGAATAAAAAAATCGAATGCTAGAAGATTCTTACAGTCACACAGTCGAGTAGTGCATGGGCCACAGACACTGGAAACTGAAAGATGCAGATTCAAGTCCTAACTCCAGCTGTTGCTTCTCTGTGTCTCAGAGCTCTCTCCCCTCCAAAGTGGACTTGGTACGGCTGCTTTACGAGTAACGAGATTCATATACGGTGGATTCTTGCCACTTGCAATATTTACTAAATTTTCCCTGGCCTTCCAGAAATGCTCACCTGCTTCAGCAACAGTCTTGTACTCTTCATTCCCCCTGGAAGGTGCTCTTTCATGAGAAAGACAGAAGAAAAGAAAAGAAGAAAGAAAGAGCCCAGGAGTGATGAAATTGCTCATGAATGACAGTCCGTCTCTCTAAAAATAAATAGATAAACAAATAGTAAAAATAACTAACTGAATCAGAAAATAGTTCCCTTTGCACCTCTGGCCCCAAGACTTTTACCAGTGGGCAGACAAACACACACACACACACACACACACACACACACACACACACACACACACACACACACACTCACACGGTCTTGCTTTAGATGTGCTTCTACTTAAAGACACCATCTTTAATACGGATTGTAGGGTCATGAGTAAACTGTCCTCGTTGCTGACAGTACCATCACCGTGGCTGCAGGGAACCCACCTGACATGAGAATTTTCCCTATGCTGTTCATGACAGCTGTCTTGTGATGAGCCATGTATCCACAGCACACTGACACGACGCGGGGGCCATTTTGAAAACACACCACACACACACACACCACACACACACACACACCACACACTCACACATATACACACACACTGACACTCACACTCACACACTCACTCACACACACACTCACACACACTCACTCACACACACACTCATACTCACACACTCATATTCACACACACTCACACTCACACTCACTCACACACACACTCACACTCACTCACACACACTCACACTCATACTCACACACACACTCACACTCACACACACTCACACAGACACACTCACTCACACACTCACACACACTCACTCACACACATTCACACACATACACACTCACACACATACACTCACACTCACACACTCACACACATTCACACACCTACACACATACACTCACATACATACACACTCACACACATACACTCACACTCACACACATTCACACACTCACTCACACACACTCATACTCACACTCATACTCACACTCATACTCACACACACACTCACTCACACTCACACACACTCACACAGACACACTCACTCACACACACACTCACACACATTCACACACATACACACTCACACACATACACTCACACTCACCACACACACACTCCAACTCACACACTCACACACATACTCACACACACACTCACTCGCTCACACACTCACATACACACTTACTCACACATACACTCACACACACATACTCTCTCACACACACACTCACTCACACACACACTCACACATACACTCTCACACACACTCACACACATACTCACACACACTCACTCACACACACACTCACACACACTCTCACACACACTCACACACACACTCACACACACTCACACACACACTCACTCACACATCACACACACACTCACACACACTCACTCACACACATTCACACACACATACACACACTCACACACATACTCACACACACTCACATACACACTCAAACTCACACACACACTCACACACACAAATTCAAACTCACACACACTCACACACACACTTACACACACTCACACACACACTCACACTCACATACACACTCACACACACTCACACTCACACACACTCACCGACACACTCACACTCACTCACTCACACACTCACACACACACACTCACACACACTTACACACACACTCATACAAACACTCACACACACACTCACATACATACACACTCACACATACACACACACGCACACACACACACACACACACACACACACGGTCCGTTTTAGCCCATAGTTGAATCTACACACACAGAAACCACAAAGAATGAGGCTCTGCTGTCTACTTAAAAATCTGATGCCAGTTTCTGGTCCAGGGACAGCCGTGGGTACGAGTTTGCTGTTATCATGCCAGAAAGGTATGTGACGGTTAGTCTTGTGTGTCAGGTTGGCCGGCTTATTGTACCCCGGTATTTAATCAAATACTAGCCCAGATGTTGCTGTAAAAGTATTTTATAGCCATGATTAATGGCTACAATTTGTTGGCATTAAATAGGAGAGATCACACTCAAGTAATGCAGATGGCCTCCATCCATGGCGTGGAAGAGCTGGCGTGCAAACACAGAGCTTTCCCGGAGATGAAGTGCTGTCACCGTATGACAACATCAACGCCTGCCTTTCCAGTCAGAAAACTTGCCCTCTGGCTTGGGACTTGTGTCAGTCCCTATAATCACAGGAGCAAATGCCTTGAGGTGAATTGGTGTATGCTCCTATATACTTGCGTACTAGCTGACCGTCTGTTTTTTCTGGAGAACCCCAACGGACATGTTGACTTTGGATTATTCCTATTTCTTGAGGTCATCCAGCGAAGTCTGATTGGCAGGCAGGAGGGCAAAGCTTTGTCTGTCCTCTGTGTCTCCCTGTCAGGAATTTTATTAACCACTAAGGTAGAGCAGGATGGCCATTTTGGGGAGATCTTCCAGGCTGGAAGGTTCTCTGGACAGGAAATAGTGTGGCCAAGGCCTTTCCCTGCCCCTGCCCTGTTTTCCAAGTCTCCTCAGAGAATCATGGAGTGTGAGAGTTGGAGAGAGCCTTAAAGATGATATCACCCACGCTCTTTTTCCTCTTTATTTCCTCAAGTGTGACTATGAAAGGCTAGGTTCACGCTCCCTTCCACTCTCCAGAGTCTGGGTATAAACTCTCGTAGGAGTGGTTCAGTCTGCTGCCAGATTTCTCGGAACACTTGCGAAGTTCTGCCAAGTGTGGCCTCCACAACAAGAAATTAGGAGAAATGGGATTCTATGGGGTTCTTTCAAAGCCCTGAAAAGCTGGCAGAAAATTGATCAAAGCTGAGCCGAATTTCACCCATGTCTTCTAACGAGCTGCTAATCTTGTCGTGGCAACCCTGTCAGGGTAATTTGTCACACATGTCCCTGTGTGGGCTGAGGGCCCTTCAGAGTCCCACCGCCACAGGCTACTTGCCCGAAACAAAGGCCTAAGAGAGAACGGAAGGGGGGCACTGGGGTGGGGGCCTGGGGGATGGTTAATGGCCACTGACAAGTCCTCTGGGCCCAGATCTCAGGCCCCTAGAAGTAGGACATCCACTTTATCTACACGTCTGCAAGAGTCAATCACACATGCATTACCGCCACAGCCATGCCTCGTATCGCAAAGATGCTGTCCAGAAAGAAAATGCCACCTCCTGAAAAATAATTTGGTGTCAACATTCATTACCAGAGCAATAAAGAACTATGATAAGCCAGACCTCGCTGAGACAGGCTCTGCAGTGTCCCTCACGCAGGGCAAAGTTCCCTCAGGCAGAATGACTGCCCGTGTGACCCCGGAGGGACCCGTGTCCAGGCCTCAGCTGTGGGACGTGCGGCTCACACAGGGCGTCCATCCGTCAGACGGGATCCCTGGGCACTGGCTGATGGGGCTCTGAGACACAAACATCAGTCGGTCACCACGGCTGTCACCACGGGGCTTTCCAAAGGTCTCATTCTTTCTCTCTGCTTTTGAAAGAAGAAACATCTGCTGTGGGTATGCCAGAGGGGGAAGAATATCTGTGCCAGTGGGCAGTGGGTTTGACGGTAGAAAGAAAGCTCACGTCACAGGCCAGATAGTGCGAGGTCTCCTTTGGCTTGAGTCATTTTGTATGGAGGGGGGCAAAAGGCCCATCCACAACCTGCCAAATTGTAAAGAAACTGTACTTTTGTGCTTCCAAATTATCTGTCTGTATATACTTCCTCAGCCGTCCAAATCATCTGTCTGTTTATACAGCTCTCTATACACAACTAAAGGAGCTTAGAAGAGGCATGGTCAAGTATTTCTGTAACACTGTTAATTGCATGAACTTCTTAAGAGGTGAAAGTGACTTGACGAATGTACGTCGGAGACCAGCCACACTTATCCTGGGACGCTAAAGCTGGAAGGTGTCTTAAATACCACCCAGCCAGGCCAGTAACGTCACTTAGAGAAGTGGTATATAGCTCTTCAGTGCGGTGTGCTGACCTTTCACGTCTCATTTGATTCGTGTGTGGAAAAGCCAGGTTCAAACCTAGGGGGTCTTCAAAATCCAGTTTCATTTTATTTTAAAGTTTTTTTAAAATTATTATTTTATTTTATTTTCCCAGAGCACTACTCAGCTCTAGCTTACAATGGTTCAGAGGAGAACTGAACCTGGGATTTTTGGAGCCTCAAGCATGAGATTCTCTTTGCATAACCATTATGCTATCTGCCCCCCCCCCCCACCACCACCACAGCTTGCTAATTTCACTGGAGTTAAAGAGAAATGTTTCCTCTGTACAGGAAAATGTAGCTGAGGTCGAAATCCTCAATGAGAACTAGAAAGAAAAGTATATATATAATCTGGGATGAACTGGCAGTTAGAAAATCAGGCTTGTTGCCAGGCAGGCAAGAGAAGCTTCTAACTGGTGAGAGAGGAGTGAACATGAAGGCCCAGGAGATCAGGGCAACTCCAGTCAGTTCTCAGTAGAGGTGCCAGGTCAACACGGAGAGTAAACCTCTTGGGTGAAAGGGAATCAGAGTAGTCGATCATTAATTCCAATTTAAATTTCACACTGGGAAAAACCAAGTCCATAGCTAGTCTTCACACCCTTACGTTACATTTTTTTTTCTCTCTGAGAAATCTGCTAGAAGACTCATTTAGGAGTTGAGCCAATATGATATTGTAGAAAGATCAGTGACGGGGTTGGGTGGTGGTGCACCTGGTTGAGGGCACATGTTAAAATGTTCAGGACCCAGGTTCAAGCCCCCCGGTCCCCACCTGCGGTGGAAGAGCATCGCAAGTGGTGAAGCAGGGCTGAAGGTGTCTCTCTGTCTCTCTCCTTCTCTTTCTCCCTCTTCCCTCTCCATGTCTGGCTGTCTCTATCCAAGAAATAAAGATAATCCAAAAAAAATTTTAAGAATAATTAGAGCAAAGGTGATTGAATAATATTTTCTTGTCCTACTTCCTGTCTCCTCCACTGTACTCCCATTCCTTTTTTTATTTGGATTTTACGTATGGAAGGGGCATAAAGCAAGTTAATTTGGCAGGTACTTGCTTTGGAAAAAAAAGAAATCAGGCAAGAAATGTTCTTTTGAAGCAGATGTTGAAAGCCAGAGTCATCCATTTTTCTTGGTGTTTATCCCCCCACCCACGACCCCTTCTTCTTCTCCTTCCACAGGCAGCCAAAATAAACAGAGTGTGGTTGTTAAAGCTCTCCACGAAGCAGGGCTTCAGAGAGACCCATTTATCACACACCACACGTAGAGGCAAATGAGAGACGAGGTGCACAGGGCCGAGGGGCACGGCCTCAGCGACCGGGGCGTCTCCCCGCTTTTCAAGTGAGCAATGCCTACGGAGGTTCTTTGCTTCCTGACCCTGCTTCTCAGATATCGCATTTGCCTGTCAGCCTTGACTGAACTCCCAGCGAGCCACATTCCCAGCTGCCGGACCCACAAGGCGACGACGCATGGTGAGGCCCTGAGTGCTGGTGAGCCGGCGCTGCCCTGCGAGCTGCTGTTGACATAAGGCTTCTCCGGACTGTTGAGTTAGTTCTGTTGAGTTAGTTCTGCTGACTGTTAGCTAGTTCCTCCATTCCTTGACTGCAGTGCTTTCCTTTCATGATGCTGACTGTCATCAGTAGACAAGGATTCTCCCATGAGCACCTGCTTCTGTAGTTGAGCCTGCTGGTTGGGCTGGGGGCTGTCTCAGTTGGGTGGCTTATCACAGTTCTGGTCCTGGTCCTCCCAGCCCACCCAGCCGTGTGTCTCTGAGACCACAGCAGCACGGGCCACCTCAGCATTTAGTCTTCCTTCCAGGTGGTGCGAGCTGCAAAGCGTTTCGGGCTCTGTCAGTTCCCTTTCCTGAGGTCTCACTGTCGCATGAGTCAGACCCATCTGCAGGCGTCACGGAACGGCTGGGCAAGGCGCTCCTGCTCTGTCCTCCAGAGGAGTCTCCGCTGCCCTTTTGATGCTGGGTGCTGCTCCTCTTGCAGCCTCTCCCTGCAGGTGAGGAGCTTGGTGGGTGCTTCTGTCACCGAGTTGTTCAACTCTTTCCTGCCCCTGCTGCCTCCGCCTTCAACTTCCTCCTTTCGCTGAAGTTCTCCCTGTGGTTTTCTGTTTGTCTTCTCGTAGGATTGCTCATAGTTTCTGATTCTCAGAGAGTGTTTTTTTCTTTCTTTGCACGTAATAGAATGCATCTACAGTTTCTTTCCACAGGTTCACCATGAAATAAAGGAGTCCATAGCATTTGATTTTTCCACCAACTTGAAAACCAAAGCCTTTTCCCAAAGGCGCTGACAGACACGCTCATGTCTGTCCTTCTGAGATGACCTGTCCTTAAAGTGACTTGTGCAGTGACAGTGAAGTCCCACCCGTTTGACTTGTTCTGAGCCCTTCCGATTAGTCTCACTCCTGAAGTCTACCTGTTACAGCATTTAGGACATTTGGAAAGCAAACATCAAATAAATTTGTTCTTTTCCAAGGGAGGAAGGCTAGGTACCTAGTCAGTAGCCAGAACCAGATGACACCTCAGACTGAGTCCAGGACCTGCTTAGTTTTCTGGCCTCCATTCTGATTTTATTTATTTATTTTTAATCTGCTCCCTTCAGTGCCTTCTAAAACAATGTTATCTCTTCATCACTCTCCAACTCACAAAGCAACCAGAAAAATAAGATGACTTCCAGTTTCGTGTTGACACTGAGCTATTATTATAGCATAAAATTGTGTCCCAGATAGCGGAGCTTGGTAAACCGGAAGTCAGTCTCACCCTGGCTGTTAAAATGCTGCTGCAGAGGAGAGGAACCATTAACTGTCATTAGCTTTGCAAGATCAAATTACAGGTAGAACATTAGAGTTGGAGACAAAGAACAAAAAGCTCCTAGAACAGAAGATAGTCAACTGCTTCAACAACAGGAAGGGAAGGAAGAAGGAGGGGGATAAGAGAAGAGGAGGAGATAGAGATGGAAATGCAGATTAATGGTCCCGGTAAGGAAAGAATCAAGAAGAGGGAAAAAGAATAAAGGAAGGGGGGAGGAAATATGAAGAACAAAAGCAGAAGCAAGGAAAGGACCACTGCCGACTTCACCTCCACTGAGCAGCGGTCCGGAATCCCCCCTTTTTAAATAAATTATTTATTGGGGGAATTCATGGTTTATAGTTGACAGTAAATACAATAGTCTGTACATGCATAACATTTCCCAGTTTTCCACATAACAGTTCAACCCCCACTAGGTCCTCCTCCGCCATCCTGTTCGGGGACCTGAACCCTCTCGCCACACCCCTGAGACTTTGACTTTGGTGCAGGACACCAACTCCAGTTCAGGTTCTGCTGTGTGTTTTCCCTTCTGATCTTATTTTTCAACATCTGTCTCTGAATCCTTTTCTTAATTGAATTCATGTTCGCAGACTCAGACTTAGTGGCTTTGCATGACCAAGGCACGCATTCTAGTGATGTTCAAGCTCTCCGAGAAAGAGGCCGGTCATTTTTCCATCACCCTTTGTTCCCCCACAACCCAGTGAAGATGAGATGTATTAATGCCCATCTAACAAATTAATGGAAAATAGACCCAGTTGGGGATAATGCCAGTTTTAAAGTGGGGCAACCGATATCAGATGTAAGAATGGCAAGCGTGAGTGATTAGATTAGCCCCGTGAAGCAGATAGATAGTGGGAGGCCGCTTCTATTTTTCCAGCTTCATTTGATGAAACATTTCCTGCTTCATCTCAATTACTACAAACAAAGGCCTAATGAAGTGGATGGGTAGACGGCTGGAAGCGGCATGTTGGGTTACCAGCAGATTCTCCATAAATGACGCCCTCCCAATCCATCTTGCCATCTTCCCTGGTACACAGGATGTATTTCCTTTTATCCAGATCTGGCAAAGACAGCTTCCCCCCTAAAAGCGAAGCTTCCAGGATCTCGATATTCCAGTGGCATCTTGAGCTGCCAAGGCAGCCAATGAAAATTAAGATGACAGAAATGAACTCCAAGGCAGAAAACGCTGTTCTCTGGAACCCTGCAAAGGCTCCCAGCTGTGACCCACAGAGATGCCCGTTTTGCATGTTTCTGGCAACTCCCTCCCATGCACTCTGGCACTGGACTCAAGTCAGCTTCCTTAAGAAATGATTTCATTTTCTTTTTCTCCTTCTCCTTCTCCTTCTCCTTCTTCTTCTTCTTATCCTTCTTCTCCTCCTCCTCCTCCTCCTCCTCCTCCTCCTCCTCCTCCTCCTCCTTTCTGTGAGTTCCGGAGAAGAGATTCTGAAATGACCCAAGGGACAAACTAACGATCCTGGAAGAGTGGGTTTTTTTTTCCTTTCCTTAGGGAATATACTGTCATTCCACTTTTTTGAAAAATTTTTATTTATAAAAAGGAAACATTGACAAAACCATAGGATAAGAGGGGTACAGCTTCACATGATTCCCACCACCAGAACTCTGTATCCCATCTCCTCCCCTGATAGCTTTCCTATTCTTTTTTAAAAATATATATTTTATATTTATTTATTTATTTTCCTTTTTGTTGCCCTTGTTGCTTTTTATTGTAATTATTATTGTTGTTGTTGTTACTGATGTCGTCGTTGTTGGATAGGACAGAGAGAAATGGAGAGAGGAGGAGAAGACAGAGAGGGGGAGAGAAAGACAGACGCCTGCAGACCTGCTTCACTGTCTGTGAAACGACTCCCCTGCAGGTGGTGAGCCAGGGGCTCGAACCAGGATCCTGATGCCGGTCCTTGCACTTGGCACCATGTGGGCCTAACCCACTATGCTACCGCCCGACTTCTGCTTTCCTATTCTCTAACCCTCTGGGAGTATGGACCCAGGGTCATTGTGGGATGCAGAAGGTGGAAGGTCTGGCTTCTGTTATTGCTTCCCCACTGAACATGGGTGTTGACAGGTGGATCCATACTCCCAGCCTGTCTCTCTCCTGGAAGAGTGTTTAAAGTGACTGAGATGACTCTGAGTTTCCTTAAATGTCACGCCCCTTCTTAACCATGTATCTGCCTACCCAACTGCTTTTCCAGTCCTCTGAATGTCCGGTGCTTTTAGAGTGCACGTCTCCCTGGATCTTTGGTTTATGTTCCTACATCGCATCTTCAGGTCCCTGCGGGTTGTGTCTGTCTGCCCCCAAGATGGCCTGTTTTGCTTAATCGCCATGGTGCACCAGCTCTCAGGAGACTGGGCATAGGTTCTTAGCCAGTATCAGTTCAGTCGACTTCTGAGAAGTAACTGAATTATTGTCCTGACGTCAACAAGTATTTATTCAAAGAAAATAGTCATTTTAATGGCTACTGGCCATCAGACAAAAAGCTTTTGATATAAATCCAAGCCAGAAAAGTTTCTTGAGTCAGGTGCAGAATCTATGCAGCTGTATATGGTGGCAAGAGAGATTCCCCCCACCCCCCACGTGGTTCAGCATCAAGTAAAATGTTGACTAAGCTACCCTAATCTGCTTGATTTTGGCCCATCTAAATCTCAGGGAAGCACAATGAAGTGGCTAATAAACACTCAGAGAGCAAATTCAACACAAGAATACTTTTTGTTTTTTTAAATGGAGGTTACTTTGCAAGCAATAAAGTGCAATCATTAAAGTTAGATTTAATAGTTCAATAATTTTGGAAAGTATATTATACACTCTTGAATCTAAGATCCTCCTATTACAGCAGGGGATTTTGCTAAAGATTTCGAAGGCATCCTTCGCATTTCTGATTTCAGTGCCTACTTGTCCTCAGCCTCTAGCTCCGGAACCAGATGACAGATACCCTGTCTCTGCAGATCAGCCTGCTTTCTCTACCACCTCACGTGAATTCAGCACACAGTGTGCATTTTTCTCACAAGCCCTCTTTCACACAGCACGTTTTTGAGATGTGCCTGCATCTCTGTGTGCGCGAGTACTTTGTCCCTTTTTCAACTAAGCAGCTTGTGGTTGAATAAATACATCACATTTGTTTGTTCATCACCGGCAAACGTTGGAGTGGCCTAGTTTTTGTTCACTCGTAATCAAGCAGCCATGAACATTTTTGTTCACCTCTTTGTTTAATTTCTCATCGATCGATCAACACTTAGGAATACAATTGCTGGGAACTTTTAAAAAAAGTTATTATTGATGATTTAATAATGATAGACAAGATTGTGAGATAAGAGGGATATGATCCGTGATTCCCACCATCAGTGTGCCATGTCCCATCCACAGGGCACTTCTTTCTTTTTCTTTCTTTCTCTCTTTCTTTCTTTTTTTTCTTTCTTTCTTTCTTTCTTTCTTCCTTCCTTCCTTCCTTCCTTCCTCCCTCCTTTCCTTCCTTCCTTTCTTTCTTTCTTTCTCTCTTTCTTTTCTTTCTTTCTTCCTTCCTCCCTCCCTCCCTCCCTTTCTTTCTTTCTTTCTTTCTTTCTTTCTTTCTTTCTTCTCTTTTGTTGACCTTGTTGTTTTATTGTTGTAGTCATTGTTGGATAGGACAGTGCCGGGATAGCCTGAGGGTACTTCTTCCCGAGCTAGTGCTCTCTGGGTTGGAGAGAACTCAACTGGAGCTGATCTAGGCTGCTGTGTGGGAGAGGGATCAGGAACGCGTGCTGCACCAACTTCCGCAGGAGATACACTCTGGAACTCTCGGAGCCGGAAAGCAATTTCCAAGTGTCTTTAATCAGAAGAGCAGCTGTTTTTATACTCTCCAAGTAGGGTGGAAACAGGATGTGATATAGAGAGGGTGGAGAGAAAAGTGACTGGTGAAAATCAGAGTGTGACAAGGAGGGGGCGGAACAGGCGAGAATCCTATAACTGAACCACCAATGCCCTGGAGTGCTTTATGTAAAAGTGATTTATGTAAATAGACCAAACCTTTGGATCAGTAAATCCCTATATAGGCATATGGATAAGAAGAAGCCAGGGGGAGATGGCAACTACCCAACAGGACAGAGAGACATGGAGAGAGGAGGGGAAGACAGAGAGGGGGAGAGAAAGACAGACACCTGCAGACCTGCTTCACTGCCTATGAAGCGACTCCCCCACAGGTGGGGAGCCGGGGGCTCGAACCGGGATCCTTATGCTGGGCCTTGCGCTTGGTGCCACCTGCACTTAACCGGCTGACACCCCCACAGGGCACTTCTTAAGTGCACTTCTTAAGTGTATCTGCATCTCCCTGAGAAATTGTTGAATTGTCGTCCAGTGGTTAATCCACCGTCAGTGTAGGAACATTGCATGTCTTGCACATTTGCGCCAACCTCTGGTCTGGTCAGTCTTTTCAGCTTCAGGCTTTGTAGTGGGTAGAGAGTAGCACTGCATTGTGTTTAAGATATCACTGCGTTGGTGGTGAATAATGTCTCGCATCTTTCAGCTGTTTTTCACTGTTATTATTATTTGATTAGGAGACACTAAGTTTCAAAACAGTTGTTATCACATGAGTATGATTTCTTATCTAGCCGTGATAGGTGTCTGTTCACCAACTAAATTCTCCTTTACCATGCTGCACTGGGCCCCAGGGCTGTCTCACACCCCACACCCTTGACAGACCACACTCAGTCCAAGTTTCCCCCTGTGCCTTTTCTTTCTTTCCTTGTTTCTTAAGTTCTACCTATAAATGAGATCATCTATTATTCATCCTTCTTTTTTGGGCCACTCTCATTTAACAGAGTTCCTTCAAGTTCCAGCTAAGATATGCAACAGAAGAAGAGTTCATCATTTTGTATAGCTGAATAATATTCCACGGTGTATATGTACCACAACTTTCTTTTTAAAAATATTTATTTGTCCCTTTGGTTGCCCTTGTTTTTTATTATTGTTGTTACTGTTGTCTTCACTGTTAGAACAGAGAAAAATAGAGAGAGGAGAGGAAAGCAGAGAAGGGGAGAGAAAGATAGACACCTGCAGACCTGCTTCACAGTCTGTGAAGTGACTCCCCTGCAAGTGGGGAGCCGGGGGTTCGAACCAGGATCCTTATGCCTATCCTTGCGCTTTGTGACAAGTGCGCTACTGCCCGACTCCCCGTACCATAACTTTCTGTTATGGGGCAAGTGGGTTGCTTTTGAGTTTGGGCTGCTATAAATAGTGCTTCTATGAACACAGGTGAGCATAGGCCGCTGCAGATAGTTATTTTTCTTGACTTTGGCAAAATCCCCAGACAAGAATTGCCTGAATGTAGGGTCTGTCCATTTCTAGTGTCTGAGTACAATCCAGACTCTTTCCCAAAGGACTGAGTCAGTTTGCATTCCGAACAACCTTGTAGGGGGTTCCTCCCCTCACCATCCACCCCAACAGCCTGTCAACACTTGTTTCTGTTCTGAGGCATGATGGCCTCCCAGTTGTGTAGTGGCGTCTCCTTTTTGTCTCTATTTGCATTTCTCTGATACTCAGTGACTTAGAGCCATTTTCCATATGCTTGCTGGCCATCTGCATAGCTTCTTTTTGTGAAGATTCTATCTATGTCCTGATCCCTGTTTTTGACTATGTCTATTTTGTTCTTGCTGCTGCTAGGTTTGAGAAGCCATTTGTATATTTTTGTTCCTACCCCTCTATCTGGTGTGTGGTGTGTAAAGATGCTCTCTTCTTTTGGCTGGGTTACCTTGCACTCAACATATTTTGGAGACGAGCTGTGTTATGATTTGGATCAATGGTTTATTCTTTTATACTATTAAGTAGGTTGTTGTTTTTTTTTTTTTTTTTTTTTTTTTTTGTAATTCTGTACCCAGCTAACTCACCAATTCATATAGAGGCAGACACATCTCTGCTCTTCATATCTTTTTGTTGTTAGTAATGAGATGGTTACTTGTATGACACTGTTATTAGCATTGCCACGTGAGATTTTTGGGAAGCTGTTTTTGCTTTCTTGTACAAACATCTAAGAATAGAACTGTTGCATCTTAAGTAGATGCATGACTGTGAAGAAAGTCAGAAAAGTATGAACAGGTTTCCAAAGTCCCCCTAACACTTCCACAGCGATGCATAAGTGTTCTGGGGCCTCCAGTCTTCATCAGCTTTTGGGAGTGTCAGGTATTTTTCATTTTAGCCGTTCTGCTAGATGGGTGCATCTCACCACAGACGGAATCTGGTTAGGGCCATGTGATCAGCTGACATGGCTGCCTGCCAGGTGTGGAAGCCGGGATTGACACCCACGGGATTGAAGGCAGCTTTGGTGCTGTGGTCTCCTTCATGCTCCTTGTCTGTCTCTCTAAATCCCTCCTCCTAGAGAGAGAGAGAGAGAGAGAGAGAGAGAGAGAGAAGAAAGAAAAAGAAAAGAAAAGAAAAGAAGGAAATCTGGGGCTGGAAAGACAGCATGATGGTTCTGAAAAAAGTGTTTCCTGCCTGAGGCCCCAAAGCTCCCAAATTCAGTCTCCAGAATCACCATAGAGCAGAGCTGAGCAGTACTCTGGTGAATAAACAAATAAATATAATAAAATGTTAAGAAATTTTCTTTCCCTTGACAATTCATGATATTGAACACATTTCTCTATATCTGAAATTAAAAAAATTATTTCCTTTATGATGTATTCATTCAAATCTTTGTGTGCCTCTGTCTTCTTCCATTCTTTTATAAAGACAGAGAAATTGAAAGAGAAAAGGAGATAGAGCGGGCTAGAGAAAGAGAGACAGACACCTGAGCACGGTTCTGCCCCTGACAGAGCTTCCTCTCTGCAGGTGAGGATTTGGACCTTGAAGCAGGCCCCTTCACATGGCATTGTGTGCACTCCACCAAGTGTGGGGCCATCTGGCCCTTTGCATCTCCTTTTTTTTAAAAATATTTTATTTATTTATGAGAAAGACAGAGGGAGAGAGAAAGAACCAGACATCACTCTGGCACATGTGCTGCCGGGGATCAAACTTGGGATCTCATGCTTGAGAGTCCAAAGCTTTATCACTGCGCCACCTCCGGGACCACAGCATCTCCTTTTTAAAACTAAGAATGTGGGGGCCAGGCAGTGGTGCCCCTGGTTAAGCACATGCATTACAGCGTATAGGGATGCAAACTTCTGGTCCCGACCTGCAGGGGGAAATTTTCACAAGTGATGAAGCAGAGCTGCAAGTCTCTCTCTCACTGTCTGCCTGCTATCTATCATCTCTCTATCTATCCATCTCTCTATCTATCATCTCTCTATCATCTATCTATCTATTTCCCCTCCTGTCTCAATTTCTCTGTCGCTATCCAATAAAAACGCGTCTTTTGGCTATTAATCTGTAGTAGTCCTCTTTATTTTTAGAATACTGGTATTTTGTGAGAATTCTGGCAGAATCCCAGGAGTTTCAGACATTCTCTGAAGAGTGAAATTAACTTCACAAACAACTCTGGGGGGGTCCATTATAGCTGCCCCCAGAACATTCCCATCTTCACCACCACATCCTCTCTGGGGGTGGGCTTGGAGAACTTGGAGCTGAACAGGGCTCTCCTGGGAGTGCCTCTCTGGCAATGTGCTGCAGCTGCTTGGCTGTGGCTGGAGTAGCAGAACTCCCCCAGTTAAAGCAAGGAGGAATTTGCCAAGGATCTGATGCCCTGAGAAAGCGCAGTTGTAGCTGTCTCAAGCCCCTCTCTGCAAAGCTGTTTCATGAGCAGGGTCTTCACACCATTTTCCGACCTCCTCCCCACATTATTCCTCTAGTGGAACCTGCCACTCCCATCACTCTATCTTCTCGCCACAGGCACCTTGATTCTCCTTGATTGACCTTGAGCCAGTTTTGACCTTGCGTCAGTCTTGACTTGAGCCAGTCTTGACCCTGAGTCAGTCTAGACCTTGAGCCAGTCTTGACCTTGAGTCATTCTTGACCTTGAGTCAGTCTTGACCTTGGTCCAGTCTTGACCTTGGTCCAGTATTGACCTTGAGTCATTCTTGACCTTGAGTCAGTCTAGACCTTGAGCCAGTCTTGACCTTGAGCCGGTCGTGACCTCCGGCCAGTCTTTTCTCTCACTATGAGCTTCTGAGATTAGAACCTCATTTTGTTGTGGTTGTGGTTCCAATTCACCATGGTGACCAGTTTCACTGCTCTCAGTCTGATTAATTTATTTTCTTTTTTATTGCAGAATGAGAGAGAAATACCACAGGACTGCAATTTCCCTTGGCACCATACTGCACAAGCCAGGATTGGAATCCAGGACACACTGATGGCAAACTTTACAGCATGAATTCTCTCCCAGCCCCTAGATGAGAACGTTCAAAGGGAATTTTCAAAATGAAATTTAGAAAGGACATTTTCAAAATCTTGAATGTGCATGCTCTCTGGATGAAAGAATTCCTGAATTAACCTTGAGCTTCCTTCTCTGAGCTTTATCAAGCTTTCCGGCCTTTGGGTTGGAGAAGTTCTACTCTTTCAGATATTGAGGCAGTCTTCCCTGACTGCTGGGCCCCACTTCCCCTTTCCTGTGGACAGCTGTCCTGCACAGAGTGAAGTAGGTCCTCTACTCCTACTCCCCCTCCCAACCATCAGTGCTGATCCTTCTTCATGCGAGCTCTGGTGTCTGTAGTTTGGCCATAAGACACGTGCCTTCTGAATCCAGCTGCCTACCCATCCTCTCTTACTCAAACACAGTCAAGAAGGTACTTCTCCAAGAGGTCTGCAGTATCTATATGCAAAACACTACTGAGCGAGCAGCTGAGTGTTCTCCACCTTTTCTGTTGTATTCATTAAGAGGTGAACCATGTGTCACTTAGTTGAAGCACAGCCCCTGATAGAGCCGGTATATTAGTCCCATCTGAGAAGCAAGGAAACTGCCAGTGTCAGTGAAAGGGCAGAAAACAAATGACCTCTTTGTGCACAGTGCTGTCTATGTTCACACCAATATCTCTCACTTTCCATGGAGAACCTAGGCGAGGAGCTTGCCATGGGGACTCTGGTTGCCACTGCGGCTGCAGCTAAAGAGACAAGGAAGGGTTTGGGGCCCAGCAAGTCCCCTGAGATACTGTGCAAGGTCAGCTCTGAAGCACCCGTCTCCTGCTTCCTGGCTCGGGCCTCTCTCTGCCCCCACACGCTCTTAAATTATAATGAGTCAGTGTGATGGATGGCACGGCAGGAACAGAGTTTGGACAGAAGACAAGGAGGTACTGACATCAGTGGAGTGAGAGCAAGCCAAATTGCCCAGGAGCGCCTGAAGGCTGCAAGACAGCCCTCTCCCTGCTGCGGACAGGAAGCTTGGGGCCCAGGCACAGCTCCCAGCCCAGGACCTGTCCAGCCTGGCTACCAGCCTAGAAACTTCTCAAGCAGAGTCCTCCTCTACGCTCTGAATACACCCTGTGGAGCTCATCTTTTATTATTATCATTGTTATTATTATTATTGATTTAGTATTGATTCACAAAACAATGAGTTAACGGGAATAATTCCATGCTGTTTCCACCAGAGCTCTGTGGCCTTATTCCCTCCACTGGAGACAGCAGTAGTTCTCCCAAGGTCACAGATATGGGTTGATTTTTATTTCTGTATCTGTCTGTCTGTCTGCCCATTTCTTCAATGGTCCTGCTTCCCCCCCCCCTCTATTTTTGTTGCTCTTGATGTTACTCTTATTGCTGTTATTGCTGCTGCTGTTGGATAGGACAGAGAGAAATGGAGAGAGGAAGACAGAGAGGGGGAGAGAAAGAAAGATACCTGCAGACCTGCTTCACTGCTTGTGAGGCGACCCTTCTGCATGTGGGGAGTGGGCTCAAACCAGGATTCTTATGCCTGTACTTGCACTTGACGCCTTGTGCGCTTAACCTGCTGCACTACCACCTGTCCGCCCCTCCTCCTCTTCTAATCCACACTACTACTTCCAAACCTTTTTCCTCTTCTCTCTCAGGGTGTGGATGGAATTGAGTTTCAGAGCCCACTAGTCATCTTATGCCAATATTTCTCACCCTCTAAGGATATGGACCAACATTCTTTCGGGGGTTCTGGTTTCTATAATTGCTTCTCTTCTGGACATGGGCATTGGCAGGTGGATTCACACCCCAGCCTCTTTTTATTTTTCTCTAGTGGGGTTGGGCTCTGGAGATGTGAGGTTCTGGGACACACTGGTGAAGTCATTTGCCAAGGGAAGTGAGGATGGAATCATAGTAGCATCAGCAACGTGGTGCCCTCACTGCAGAGCAGCCATGGCAGGAACGGCCCCACTCTCTGAAGGGAGGCTGGTCAGCCTGCTCTGCCACTCGAGGAAGACAGGTCCTGACATGACTTCAGCCTAGAATGTTCCCAGCTGTGACCATGAACTGTGAGCTCAGACTGTCAGGCACTCAGAGGGCACACAGGCTCCTAGGCTAAATGTACATGGACCCTGGGTCAGATCTGTGGGATTAACAGTTAATTGCATTCACGTGTTTTCTTCAAGTTTGGGAGTTATTTACTCTCTGTCCTAAGCCAACTTTCTAGCCCTATTCTGAACCCTGACAGCATCTTCCTAGATAATATTTTTAGTCTACCTGTATGTGAGCTGGCTCAGGCAAAAAGTAACTGAAGTCATGGCCCCCTTGGAACATACCTAAAATAGACATTCTAATCCTAGCTTCTCTCCACCTTAAGATCCCTATTCTCATCTGCTTTATCCCTACTTTTTGGTTGTTTTTTTTTATTGTTGAATTTTATTGTGGAGATCATCTTAACCAAACTCACTGGAATGCTGAATGACTTCTGACAGGCTGTTCTTTTGGGAAAGAATGTTTTCCATTGCTTTTGTACTGATTTAGGTTTTCATCTAGGGACTGGTGCTCTTTGTTCAAGAGAAAAGAGAACTTGATTTTTGCCCCTAATGAATTTCCGAGTATTTTGTGGAAACTCTTTCTCTCCAGGGAAAGAGGATGATTGTTAATAAGAAGAAAGAGGTAGAGGAGCAAGTCCAAGCTTGTCCTGCAGGAAGCTAGCTCAGTGAATCCCTCCAATTACTCTGGTGAAAAGAAAGTGTCAAAGGTAGAGTCAAGGTCAACAGTCGATTGTCTCTCTTCCTCCACTGGATCACCTGCATTTCCATTCGTATTGGGATCATAGGCAAAGGGGGGAAGTTAACATTTAAAAATGACTTGATGGGCTGGGGAGATAGCATAATGGTTATACAAAGAAACTTTCATTCCCAAGGCTCTAAAGTTCCAGGTTCAATCCCCTACTACCACCATAAACCAGAGCTGAACAGTGCAGCGCTTTAGTTAAAAAAAACAAAATGACTTGAAAGGAATAATGTTTTGGAAGAAGTTCAGTTGATATTACAGGTTCAGGATTAAGATACAAATAGCAAGGGGATCCCAAACGCAATAATAATGATATTTATAAGGATGACTGTTAGCAAAACAGTCAAGAGGTACTGAGTATTCCTACCATAATACATAGATTTTTTTTTTTTCTGTTCAATAACCCATTAAGTAGGCTTGGATATTTCTCTTCCATGGCAAAGCGAAGACAATTGCTTAACACTAGTAAGGACAAATGACAAAGTTCAAAGTTTAGAAGTAGATTAAACAGACTTCAGAGTTAGTCCACCTGGCTTTCTAGGCTAGAAGCTTTGGTAAATGTTTGCATTATCTGGGCCACAATCAAAATACTTATTACTCTGGCTTTATGGTGTCTGAGGATTAGTATCCTAGACAGACAATCCTATGGCTACTGATGGTCCCTTGGTTGTATTTCTGTACTTTTTAAACACAAATGGCTCACAAATTCAGCAACATCCGTCCGTCTGAGGCAACAAAGCACTGCTGAGCTGTCTTGCAAAAGTCGAATTTATAAACATTGATTTTTCACTGGAAGATTTAGCAGGAGTTCCTCCTTGCTGAGCACATTTATATGGGTTCACAGCAAAGATTCTAGGAGCAGTTGAGGTGAGGAGGATCACAAGAAACAGAAGTGAAAGAGGCTGAGAACAGTTTAGAATTCAAGTAATTAGCACAAGAACTAGGATGACAGAATTAGCAATAGGATCTGGGGAGTAGACATGCCTTCCAGATGAACAATTGTCATGCTTGGCTGTTTTAGGACTTTAGGGAGAAGAAGAGGAATTGGAAGCATTTGTGAAGATTGACTTATAAACTTTTGAAATGGGAGAGACAGAGGAGAACAGAAATAGACTCCAGCACTGATAAGTTCTGGCTCATGGTGGTGCTGGGAATTGAACCTTGGACCTCTGGTACTTGGTGATGAAAACAGAGGTGATTCCATTTAAGGAAACCATTAATTAGACCAATTGGTACATTTAGGTTTAAATCCAGGACTTTATTTTTTAAGTTCAGGGGCCTGGTGCTGGCATACCTGGTTGAGTGCACGTGTTACCAATCAAAAGGATCCCATTCAAACTTCCAGTCTCTGCCTGTGGAGGGAAGCGTCACAAGTGGTAGAACAGGGCTGCAGGTGTCTCGCTTACCCTCTCTAATTTCTTGCAATTTCTCTCAGCCCTATTCATTGAATAAGTAAATATATTTTTTAAAAAATCATTAAAAATAAAGTTTAACTATATTCAGAAGAAGACAATGATTTAGTATCTGAAACTGTCAAATTCATCAGGAGAAAACTATTTTGGTGGGGGTTATAGAAAGCACTGAACACACATATGATACCAAGAGTAACAACATGTTGGGGGTAGGAATTACAATAGTTATTTTTGGAAGTCTTCTAGTTACTTCTATCTACCTATAAAATCTCCCTCTGGTACTGTTGATCCTCAGCGCTCAGTGGCTCTTGTTTTCTGTATCTAGAAAGCATTACTTGTGTGATATGTAAGAACATTGTCTTTCTCACTGAATATTGCCATAAGACTCCCCCGAAAGTTTTTCTCTAGGTCCGTGGTTGAGCAAAGGGAGCCTACTAAAGGAGAATGCAGCCCGTTGATATATTTGTTAGGTCTTCCAGGAACTATTACTTTAGGCACAGCTGGGAGAAGAGTTTAAAAATACTGTGAGAAGGGGAGATGAGTCCTTTCCCACACTGGAGCTTCCAAACAACCTGGAAAAGTCCATACCAGGCATTTTGCCATTGTCATTATGAGTCAGATTCCCTGAGGCCCTCAGACTACACATCCAAAAGTCGGGTTTGGACCATTCTCCTCTAGAACTCATCTGAGGTTGCTAAAGGCAAAATCTCACCATGGTGAAAAACAAGAATTGGGTAGGTGCTTCTCACCAGAGGTCACTAGCAAGATTTTTTCATGGTCATGACCTCTAAAGACTACCCCTTAGATAAAAATGTACCCCCAACCCCCAATTCTACTAGTCCCGCTCCTTGTAAGATTATTTACAACAATAATATAATTGTTGATATTATAAACCCTGATCTGATAATGGTAACAGCTGACAGTTATTATCTCCTACTGGTTATAGTTTATACTATGTGCATCATCAAATTTAAACTTCACAGCACTTTGCTAATAATTTTTACTAGTCATTACTCATCCCATTTTATTGAATATTTTGTAATCTTAATCTCCCAGGAGAGAGCGATTTGGAGACTATCTAGACTGGATCTAGCTATTCACTTGACCATCCACGTTATCTAAGAATAAGTTTATCAGATTTCTACCTTTTCCAACCACCTTAAACCCACATTTCAGGTAGATGTTAGATGTTAGATTACTTATCTTTTAGAGAATCTGTCCCAGTCTCTAAGTCCTTCACTGCCAAGTGCACCTAATCTTTCACCCCAGCCTCACAATCCTGAGAGTCCTTGTCCAGGCAGAAATAGTAGCTTCACTTTTTCCATCATGTCATCAAATCTATACCAGAAGCCACTTATTTAATCTCTTTTTTTTTTCATTTGTTTTCTCCAGGACTTCCCAACTTCAGGGTGACTTTAAAAAAATTTTTTTTTATATTTATTAATTTATTCCCTTTTGTTGCCCTTGTTGTTTTATTGTTGTAGTTATTATCAATGTCATTGTTGTTGGCTAGGACAGAGAGAAATGGAGAGAGGAGGAGAAGACAGAGAAGGGGAGAGAAAGACAGACACCTGCAGACCTGCTTCACCGCCTGTGAAGCGACTCTCCTGCAGGTGGGGAGCCGGGGGCTCGAACCGGGATCCTTTCACCCGTCCTTGTGCTTTGCGCCACCTGCGCTTAACCCGCTGCACTACCGCTTGACTCCCCCAGGGTGACTTTTTAAGATAGAAAGAAATAGAGTCATAGAGGGAAAGGAAGACAGCTCTGGAGCTCCCTCCAACACAGGGAGGATAGGCTTCTCCTTGCTTGTGCAAACATCAGAGAAAGCACACTGCATTGTTCTATTATAACATTGCTGAAAGAACCAACAGTCACGCTAGATTATTTTGAATTAAGAAATAATTTTGTCTATTCCTATCAACACCTTCTTTTGCAACCCCTTGATAACCCATTGATTAATGGGCAGTGTGTGTTTTGCTCTATGATTTCTACCTGAAAATGGTTTGTAGTAAGCTAACACAACAAATGGCATGTGTTGGCATTGAAAAGAATATGGCATGGATGTGCTCAAAGTAATAGACTCATAAAATATTTCAAGTCTAGGAAATAACACAAATTAATTTAAAATATGCCTCACTGATCTTCGACTATTCCATCTGTGAATTTCCTGATACATGTGGACTTGGTTATCCTAGGCTGTGAGTTTAACAGGAACCAGGTGGACTTTTACCTGCCATGGGCAGCTGTGTAACATGAGTAACCGACCGGTGTGAAATCACTAATTGGCAGGTGTCATGATCAGTCTCCTGCTTCCACAGTGGGCACCAGTGTGGGGATTCCCAAGGGTAGGAGCTGAACGCCTTTGCAAGTCAACACAGAAGTTTCAGCTCCTCCAGGATCAGCTCTTCACCTGTTCTGAGAGAATGAACAATGGCCATAACTCAGGCCATGCATGACTTTCCACTTCTTAATCACTAAATTCAAAGAACCTGATAAAAAATTCTTTTGCCTTTCAACATCAGTGCTGATGCTGGTCTGTTGAACCAAGTGGTTATGTTAGGGGAGGATGACCAGATAGTGCTGAACTCAGTTCTACCAGGCCCCAGAACCTTTAACATCAGGAACATTTGTTTCACCTTCTCACTGAGAAAAGAGGGAACATCTGAGGCCACTGGGCCTTGTTTCCTTTACCAAGAGTGAAGGGGGAGAGGAAAGATACCCAGAAGTTGCCATCGGTGTGGGTGTGGCTTAGAAAGAAAGTAAAGGGGGGGGGGTTGGGCAGTAGCGCAGAGGGCTAGGTGCACATGGCACAAAGCACAAGGACCGGCTTAAGGATCCCAGTTCGAGCTCCCTGCTCCCCACCTGCAGGGGAGTCGCTTCACAAGCGGTGAAGCAGGTCTGTAGGTCTCTCTCTCTCTGCCCTTCTCTGTCTTCCCCTCCTCTCTTCATTTCTCTGTCCTATCCAACAACGACAACATCAACAACAACCATAATAACTACAACAATGATAAAACAACAAGGGCAACAAAAGGGAAAATAAATAATAAAAAAATTTAAAAAGAAAGAAAGTAAAGGCAGGGGTCTTAAGAGTTTATAAAAGTGAGAACCCATTGGGTGCAGGGCCTTGCACTTTGCTTGCTGGTCATGCTTTCGTGTGTAATCTGGTCTCTAATCCTCACTTATGGCCCCCGTGTAGTCTAGAATGCATGCACTCACTTTTCCTGAGTAAAGTTAAAAAAAAAAACCTGAAAATCACACTTTCCTCCCCAATTCTTTGTTGAGTTTAAGGAGGATGGAACTACAACCGTGGAGGGCAGTCATCTTGGCTTCTCCCACCCCCAATGCGGTTGGAGCCCATGATCAGTTCTGCTTCCGCCAGACTGCTGGAACCTGGCGTCCAAGTAACTAAAGAATGTTCTGGCTTGCTTAATGTTTGTTCTGGTGCACTTCTACTGAAGAAATACAACACCCTGTTGCAAGTGACCTACTCCCTGCTTGAAAACACACACACACACACACACACACACACTAATACACAAATCACAATGACTACTTTGTGTCCTAAGGTCCATGACCTGAAAGGACAGCCAACTCCTCAGGCTCCACTTCCTAAGAAGCACTAGGGTTTGGAGTGACATGAAAAGTGTCCACCACTCTGGTCCCTGTCTTATTTATTCAAAATTTAATTGCTTTTAAGGACATTATTTAAATACGATTCAATCTATGGTGATTTCCACGTTGCTTTCCTCTGCATGTTGTCCGTTTCTTCCCGCAGGGTCACAAAGGCAGACTCGAGAGGAGACAGATGGGGTAAACACGTGAGACGTGGGGGCCCCTTCAGTGATGGCTGGGCGGGAGGACAGAAGTGGACTCTCGTGTCACGGAACACTAGCTATGAAAACATCAAGCTGCTTGAGGAAGAAAATGCTTATGGTGGCTCATGTTGCACTGAGAGAAAATGTTAACATCAGTAGGCTACATGAGACAAGCATCCAAGATCAACACGTTGGAGGCCAGTGTAAACAGGAGCACATACGTTCAGCTGTGCGGCGGCCATACTGTCCCACTGACACACGGGAAAGTACTATTACCGTTTGCACGGCTGTGAGGCTTCCTTGGGTTGCCAGCACTTTCGACAGTGAGCTGGAATTTTTCAAATTCACAGGAGACAGTTTACTCAATCTTATTTCTCCGTGCTTTTGTGCCCCATTTCCTTCAAGATCTGTGCATTTTACTGATGGAAATACTCAAATATGTGTTCATTTCAAAAGTACAGATCAACATTGTAAGAATTTTTTAAATTTATTTTTTATTTAAGAAAGGATAAATTAACAAAACCATAGGGTAGAAAGGGTATAACTCCACACAATTCCCACCACCCAATCTCCATTTCCCACCCCCTCCCCTGACAGCTTTCCCATTCTCTATCCCTCTGGGAGCATGGACCCAGGGTCATTGTGGGTTGCAGAAGGTGGAAGGTCTGGCTTCTGTAATTGCTTCCCTGCTGAACATGGACGTTGACTGGTCGGTCCATACTCCCAGTCTGCCTCTCTCTTTCCCTAGTAGGGTGGGTCTCTGGGGAAGCTGAGCTCCAGGACACATTGGTGGGGTCTTCAGTCCAGGGAAGCCTGGCCAGCATTAGGCTGGCATCTGGAACCTGGTGGCTGAAAAGAGAGTTAACATACAAAGCCAAACAAATTGTTGAGCAAAAGAATTTTTTTTTTTGAAAGACAGTGTCAGAGCCTTCTAAAGTTCCTCTCTGGTCTTCCCAGGCCTTTTCTTTTCTGTAACTAACATTTCATATATATATATATATATATATTTCTTAATTTTCCTTAATTTCTTTATTATTGGATAGAGACAGAGAAATTGAGATGGAAGGGAGAAATAGAGAGGGAAAGAGACAGAGAAACACCCGGGACCCTGCTTCACCACTCACTCATGAAGCTTTCCACCTGCAGGTGGGGACCAGGGACTTGAACCGGGGTCCTTGGACACCATAATGTGTGTGCTTATCTAGGTGAGCCAAGATGTTTTCTTTTTGTAGTCTTCCATACTCTTTATCTCTGCTTTTGTCAGAGATAACTTCCCATCACATCTAGGGGGACTTGCTCAAAGAAGTTTCAGTCTTAAAGAGTGTCCCTCTTCATTTGGATGTAGTAATAGGTAAAGTTGTGACTTGGAAAGGAAGACCTTAAAAATGGGTCTGTATATATACAGATGGTTGTAGATAGTAATCAACCCATGTCTGCAACCTTAAGAGAATTGCTGTAGCTTCCAGTGGAGGGAATGGGACACAGAGCTCTGGTGGTGGGAACAGTGTGGAATTGTATCCCTGTTATCTTGTAATTTTGTAAATCAACATTAAATCACTAATATATTTTTTTAAATGTCCCTCCTTAGTGTTAAAGCATTCTAAGAAGAATGAGTGAAATCTTTTAAGACGAGTGAAATCCATTGAATTCTGAGACAGTGTACAAAGAGAAAAAAACAAATACAGAGGAAACACTGGTCTGGAATCTTAAAATTCAAATGCTATTCAGTCGTGCTATACCATCTGAGCTCCCTGCAAACGGTAAATAAACCCAGCTTGTAACTTAATGATCCTTGTGTTTGTGTGCCTGTGAATACATTAGGAGTTCTCAAAGCAAAAAAAAAAAAAAAAAAAAAAGAAAGAAAACCTGTGTCATCATAAATAAAGGATTGCAGGGAATTGCGGGCAGACACACTGCGACAGGACTGGCTCCTCCCAGCTGCCCTCGTGGGTGGTGGTGTGGGCTCCCCCCTTCTGTTGGCCGGGGGTGGCCCAAGCTCACTCTAGATGTAGCAGCATGGGGAGAGGGTCTTCCTTGCCTGTTGTCTGCCCTGCAAAAAGAAATCATCTGCTTTCCTTGGAATTGATTTCAAACCCAGATTCATGCAGTGCCTGCCACACCATAATAAACAAATAAATTAACTGCTGTGAGATGGAAATTTACATGATTCAGTGTACTTAAAAACTGTTAACTGTGAACTTATTAATTGAAAACCACAGGACAATAATCAACGTGTCCTTCAGTGGAAAAACAGAGCTCCTGTGAAAGTCACTTTGGAAGGGGACGTTTTTCAGACCAGCGCAGGCCTCGAACCGCCAGCTGTAATATTTTTCACTTTTTCACTTTATCTTTCTGTGGCTCGTGCTTTGTGTGTGGGCTCCATATTGATTTATTTCCCCAAAACCTGTAGTATAACTTTATACCCCCACTTTTTCTTTCTTTCTTTCTTTCTTTCTTTTTTTTTTTTTTTTTTGGTCTTCTGTCTGGAGAACTTTAATCACAGTGGCCTGCAGCGTGGGTGTCTGGAGGCACATGGCCTCTCAAGCTGCTTTCTGCTCAGGGAACTCCCAAGGAGCAGAGGTCTCCCTCCCTCCTCCTCCAGCAATTGTTTCAAGAGCGAGGCTTGTCCAGAAGCCACTAGCTTGCACCCAGGACAGGAATGTAGCAAACAGCAACGCCACATGATGAGAAAGATACCGTCCAGGTGTGTTTAAATGGCCATGACCACTTTGACCCCACTGGCGTTGAGAGGCTGGGTGTAGGCCCCTCTCTCTTGCATGTAGGCAGGCTTATAACAACTTCCATCCATAGGAAAACATGACACTCAGCGACATCTTCTGCAGAGAAGAACCAGGCAGAGAAGACTGCGGCTCCCCTACCCCCCCACCCCGACCCCCGCTGGTCTTGGCACACACACTCTCTCTCATCGGGGCTCCTAGTGCCCAGCTCCATGCTGGGAGAGTCCAGGGCACGTGGAATGTCTTGTGTCGGTGTGCAGGGCACAGCCCCAGCTGAGCCCATGTGTCAGACGTGTGAGTGAGACAGTCTTCACATGACTTCAGCCCCCAGCATTGCGAGTTGCTGAGGGTCACCCACTCTCCCCAGCTGAGACCCCAGACATCGCCCGGCAGAGACCAGCCACCCTGCTGGGCCCTGTCCAAACGCCTGAGCATCAGCGCCTGTGCAGTGGTTGCTGTTTAGGTCACTGTGCCAGCAGATAAGGAACATAAGAAACAACAGGGAGAGACCAAAATAAGGATGTTTGGGCTGGGGATGTGGATTGACCCGCCAGCACCTGCGTCCAGTGGAGAAGCAATTTCCGAGGCCAGAACTCCCACCTTCTGCACCCCAGAAAGAGTTTTGGTCCATATTCCCAGAGAGGGAGAAATGTTAGCGAGAAGATGACCAGAAGCCTCTGAACTCCAACGCCATTAGGATAAGAGAAAAGGGAGGGATTTGAATGTAGTAATAGCTGTAGGTCTGACTTGGAAAGGAAAGGAAGATAGGGGGAAAGTGGGCAAATAATATACGAATACAGACAGATGGCTGTAGAAATAATAGTTCACCCATAGCTGCAACCTGAGGAGAACTGCTGTAGCTTCCAGTGGAGGGAGTGGGATTCAGAACTCTGGTGGTGGGAACAGAGTGGAGCTATAATCCTGTTATCTTGTAAGTCGGTAAACCAATAATAAATCTCTAATGACATTCAAAAATAAATAAGGAGTGAGGGCAAGAGACTCAAAATCCGGTGTCTTGTTTTTGACGGCAGATTTGTTGACTTCGAAGAAGACATTGAACATGACTTTTGTTTGCTCTGGGGCTCACACAAGGCCAAGAAAGATAGACAGAGTTCAGTAAATGCTCCACAGACTGGTATAATGAACTAGATGCCATGAGATGAGACATCACAAGGATAAAAATGCAACTATTCTTCTCTCTACATCAAACATTAAATAGAGTTAACAATGTGTAGTAGGGGAGATCTGACTTCACACCAGAAAAGAAAAGTTTGAAGGTTGAAAGCAAGCTGGACTGAGGCTGTGTGAGGGAGGCCGTAGCTGGAGTGGGGAGTTGGATGGGGTGTCTGATGCTTCTCCTCTGTGGGCTGGAGTTCTGGACCCCTTCTAGAAGCCTCTCTTTGAGTGGAATTGCAGAAATGTGTCTGATAGGGGAGGAGAGGAGAATCCCAGACCTGTACTTTGAGAAGACAAGCAGAAATTCCATTCTAATTGTCATTGATTTTATGGAAGTAAGTAAAATGCCAGCCAATGCATTGGCCCAAATGTTGGGAAATCCTGTGGGTGCGGTCACATCCACCATGTTGTCCCCTCAGGGTATTACCAATTCCTGCAAGAGCTGAAACCCAAGCTTCCCAGAGTGCCTTGTTTACTCCTCCCCCTTTCCATTCCTTCGAGAACTGTAACCCTATCCCTTGTTTCCTAGCCTACCCTGTCCAGACTTGCCACTTCTGGTATTTTCTCCCATAAAAGCCCTTCTGCTTCTGCCCCTTCCTCTCTTAGCCCCTTCTTCACCTTGGCCACCTGACGTAGAGGAGGGTGCTGCGCGTAGAGGGAGGTGGCCATTTTGCCAGCTCCACGTGGCCCGAACCCCTGTGCTATCTCCCAACTCTGAGGTGCCTGCGTGAATCAAGATTTGTGTTCCCTCTCTGCTTCTCTCTCCCCCCGACGCAGCCCAACACCCAAAGACAAGACCATGGACAGAAGGAATGAGAACTCCAGGGAGCTGCTTTGTATTGATGGAAGAAGGGGTCTTCCATGGTCAAAATCACCCAGAACTGGAGTGAAGTGCAAAGTAAGGGTGGTAGAAAGCATCTCAAAGGTGGTCCGGGAGGTGGCACAGTGGATAAACTGTTGGATTCTCAAGCCATGAGGTCCTGAGTTTGATTCCTGGAAGCACATGTACCAGAGTGATGTCTGAGTCTCCATCTGTCCTCCTTTCTCTTTCATTAATAACTAAAGAAAATATCACAGGGAGAGGGAGGGGGAGAGAGAGAATCTCAAACAACTTTGCAGAGATGATGTGTAGGGTTTTGAGGAACCAAAGGACTTCACCAGTATCTTAGCTGCTCTGATTCCTCTTAAAACCTTTTCTGGTCTTACTTGTTGGAGTCCAATGTCCTTATGAACTCAACTACACATTTAGTCCTTAAATACCTGTGAAATGCCTAGGAGCTGGGTACCACACCAGAGCAGGCAGAATGGGAGAAGAACAAGCACCCAACCCTTGTCTCTGGAATCCTGATATATGGTGACTGGACCTCAGGCAAATGTTGACGTTCAAAGCGGAGACAAAACTCCTACAAAGGAAAAAGAACCAAGCCGTTATCCTCACTTTGTGAGGTGCAGTGCATTGAAATTCTCCCTGATGAGCATTAATGGTCTGCCGAGTTAGGCACCATGACATGACTTCATGACTTCAATAGGGATCTCACATCATGACCTTATTTGCGTCAGTTTTGAGCTCAATGTTTGGATTCTGTTTGAAAAATATATGAAATCTATGTTGACGTTTTGTTTGAGAAGCATTCACTCAGAGTTCTCCGATTCCCAGTTTTTTCTGGCTTTTTGATTCCCATAGCAAGAGACCTTAGAGCACGGAGGTATTTATTGTGCTGACTTGTTCTCTCCAAATAGAGAGGACAGAGAACTCCCCAGGGCGTTCAAAGCACATACAGAGATTACAATGCACACTAATAATGTCCCCTTCATTGTGACGACCACCTTAACGGTGATTATCTTGGTTTGCTCAAGAGAACTCTACTGTATCATAAGGATTCCCAGGAACTTACGGAAGGCAAGTTCACATTCAAACAGCCCCTCTGCTCTCTCACTGTTGCGATGATGAAATTGCCTTTCTCCTGCACACAACTGCAGGCTCGGGGGGGGTGGGGTGGGGGATGGCTTTGACAGTTGACATCAGGCTCGTTCCTTCGCCAGCTGTCAGGGGTGAATCTCCCCTGGAGGTGGCATGCATTATGGAAGTGACACTCTGGCATTCCAGTGCAAACAGCTGCCACCCGCCTCACACCTGAGCTCTTCACCAGAGAGCAGAACAAAGAGGGAAGCAGAGCAGGCAGGGACCTCGCCGGACCGAGGCTAGGGAGTCTTCAGTTGAGGAGAGCCCTCAAACCGCCAGGCTACCCTGGTGGCTACCTACTACACACTGCTGACAGTGGCACACCCCTGCTCGGGGGAGACTCCTTATCCTCTGAAATTTATTTATAGGATAGCATTAGAGAGAAATGGAGAGGGGAGGGGGATAGATAGGGAGAGAGACAGAGAGACACCTGCAGCCCTGTTTCAACACTTGTGAAGCTTTCCCCCAGTGGGTGGAGACCAGGGGCTTGAACCCAGGTCTTTGATCACTGTAATGTGAGTGCTTAACCAGGTGCACCACCGCCTGGCCCCTCCTCCTTGTTCACTTTCTGGAAAAGTCGTCTGTGTGCTGAAATAAGATTGGCATCCGTCTGGCAGACCCTCTGGCATCATCGCACTTGCATTTTAGAAGCAGTGGGGTGAGACTAGTAAGGCCACTCACCTCCACCCACCCCCTTGTCTCTTTCACCCTTCCTCACATGGCCTGATGTCTCTCTGTCCATCCCCTCACTCCCACCTGCAGCCCAGTCAGGCACTGTCTCGTTCGTTCAAGCTTCTCTTCTTGTAGTTTCCAGACTTTGAACAGATTCCTCCGTGCAGTTAGCTAGTCTCTTCTGGGACTTGTACTCTTCTGCTGCTACTGACTCCTTAAACTTGTTTTATCTTTCCTAGATTTGACTTCTCTTTCTTATTCTCTTCCTTCCTTTCTTTCTTTTTGTTTTTTATTGGCACCTGTACAGTAAACCCACCACTCCCGGGAGGGCATTTTTCCTTTAATTAATTTTTCTCTTATATTTGTACTTGACAGGACAGAGGGAAATTGAGATAAGAGATAAGACAGACACACACAGAGAAAGAGAGACACCTGCAGACCCACTTCACTGCTCATAAGCTTCTCCCTGTCGGTGGGGCATGAAGGCTGGAACCCGGGTTCTTGGCTCAAGGAAAGACATGTACACTTAACTGGCCAAACCACTACTGGGCCGATCTGACATATTTAATATCTGAGCTTTCACTCTAAGCTTGATCCAGGGCCCAACTCTGACTCTTACAAGATGCAGACAGTTTCTGTGGCCAATAAGTGAAATGAAAACACTTGCCCAAATCCTTCCTAGGTTGACACAGGCAGGGCCCTGCAGCTGTACCAGCTCACCAGCCAACACCTGGGCATTTTATTTATCTATTTATAAAATGGAAACACTGACAAGACCATAGGATAAGAGGGGCACGACTCCACACAGTTCCCACCACCAGATCTCCATATCCCATCCCCTCCCCTGATAGCCTTCCTATTCTTTATCCCTCTGGGAGGATGGACCCAAGGTCATTGTGGGATGCAGAAGGTGGAAGGTCTGGCTTCTGTCATTGCTGAACATGGGCGCTGACACCTGACACCTGCATATTAACCAGTTACGTCAACAGAGAGAAGCTAGACACCCACCCAGTGCCAAGCACCGTGCCCTGCTTTGCTCAGTGCTCTGCCCAAACCAGATTCTGTTACATTCCGGTCACACTTGCCACTCCAAGAGGAAACAGGCGCGGTCTTATTCATGTGAAGGGAACCACACTTAGGGAACCTGTTTCAAGTGTCCACAAACCCCGCACAGAGGTGCCCCTTTGGGGACTGTGCCGGGCCTGCCAGAAGCTCCCCAGACTGGAGTCACCTTTCTCTCCTGCTCTCTGCTTCCTGAAAACCAGGGCCTTTCCTCAACTCTCCTCCTGAGAATCACCTCCAGGTTCTCAGAGCCTCAGGTAAACAATTCCCTCTAGAGGCCTGTGCTATGGGCTTGTCCTAACTGCGAGCCTGGCCCTCACCATCCTGAAAGGGAACTTCAGTACTGAGGTATCTACACCATGCTCCTCTCTTACTGTCTCTCTCTCTGAAAAAAAAAAAATCCAGTGTGCCAAAGTTCCACTGATGATAATAGAATACAACAGAATAGAATAGAATAGAATAGAACAGAATAGAATAGAATAGAACAGAACAGAACAGAACAGAATAGAACAGAACAGAACAGAACAGAATAAAACAGAACAGAATAGAATAGAACAGAACAGAATAGAATAGAACAGAACAGAACAGAACAGAACAGAACAGAATAGAACAGAATAGAATAGAATAGAATAGAATGTTAGGGGGAGGGCCAGGTAGCAAGGCACCTGGCCTAAGTAAACAACTTACAGTATGCAAGGACCCAGGTACCAGCCTCCGGTCCTCACCTGCTTCACAAGTAGTAAAGCAGGTCTGCAGGTGTCTCTTTCTCTCTCCTTCTCTGCTCTTCCTTCTCAATTCCTCTCTGTCTCTATCCAATAATAAATAAGTTAATAATATATATTTTAAAAGTAATCATAAGTAAAATGCCAGGTGATGCCTTTGCCTAGCGAGCTTCCTGTCCCTTCTCATCTTGAAGGGGAGTGTGGGAGCAGTGGGGGGGCCGGGAGGCTGTGTCCATCAGTCTATCCTCTGGCTGCTGTCCACTTGACACCATCTGTCCAGTCCTGGGCCTGGCATCTTTCTGACTCTCCGCTGAGCTGAAGGAAAAGTTGTTTCTGTCGTCCTTGGTTTCAGTATTTCTGGACACATGATGCTCTTGGGTAGTTTAACTGAGAGCACCCTGGCTTCCACATGCCGTGCATATGCCCTTTCATCAGGGCACGGTGCCATCAACAGCAGAGACATTATTCTGGACACAGATTTTCTCTTTCCCTACAGAACCAGTGGAATCACAGATGATAGTGTTGTTGGAGTCTGCTCTACTCTCAGATCCGTCCCTCTGTAGCGATACACATTCACATTTCGAGTCTGTAACCAGGAGGCTCTAACATATTTTCTTTCAAGTCTTTGAAATCTTCTTTCTAAAATCCAGTATTGAGACGTAATTTGGCTGGATTTTTAATTTCCTTGCTCCTCCGGGCAACTTCCTAACTCTTTCAACTCCATTCAAGTCTGCCTATGAGATTTTCATCTGCAATGAGAGCAGATTAAGCCTTGGGTAGACCATGTGTTTTTATTTTATTTAATTAATTAATTTATTCATTCCCTTGTGTTGCCCTTGCTGTTTTATTGTTGTAGTTATTATTATTGTTATTGATGTTGTTATTGTTGGATAGGACAGAGAGAAATGGAGAGAGGAAGGGAAGACAGAGAGGGGGAAAGAAAGACAGACACCTGCAGACCTGCTTCACTGCCTGTGAAGCGACTCCTCTGCAGGTGGGGAGCCAGGGGCTTGAACCAGGATCCTTACGCCGGTCCTTGTGCTTCGTGCCACCTGTGCTTAAACCGCTGCGCTACCGCCTGCCTCCCAGGCCACGTCTTTTGAACGAGGGAATGAGTGGTTAGAAAATCAAGGCAGGAGCCAGATAGTGTCGCACCAGGTTGAGCACATACATCTCATAGTGCACAAGGACCCGGGTTGAAGCCCCTGCTCTCCACCTGCAGGGGGAAAGTTTCACAAGTGGTGAAGCAGGGCTGCAGGTCTCTCTCCCTCTCTATCTCCCCTTTCCACTCAATTTCTGGTTGTCTCTATCCAATAAACAAATAAAGACAATAAAATCATTTCAAATCAGAAAGCAAAAGGAAAAAAAGAATTGAAGTGTTCAGTCCCACACTAAATGACTTAATTCTAACCATTTTCTGAGGGCGTTATAATCTCCCTCGCCCCTTTCCAGATGAGGGCATTGAAATACACTCTAGTTAACTTCCCATTGCTTTCTCTGCGATGCCATAATGAGGCTGAAATAATAATAATAACAGCAAGAAGAAAGCTATGCAGAGCGAAGAAAGCTGTTTTTATTGATCACTGTGTGTGTGATCCTTTATTCCTTTTCCATAAAGTATAACTGCTCTTTTTTTGCTGTCTTCCTAAAGTTCACATTCCCAAGTACACTATTATTACCTAGGAGATAAAACTTGATAGCTTGGTTATAGTTTTCAAGCACCTTTATTCTAACTTCAGAAACAGTCAGTCAGTTGGTTTTTACCTCTCTCATGCCTGATGATGAACTTGGTGAGAGAAAGCCCAAGAAAGAGGAAATGAAGACATGTTCTATAAGGACAAGGTCCTTCACGGGGGTCAGGCGGTAGCACAGCGGGTTAAGCGCACATGGCGTGAAGCGCAAGGACCTACGTAAGGATCCTAGTTCGAGCCCCCGGCTCCCTACCTGCAGGGGAGTCGCTTCACAGGCGGTGAAGCAGGTCTGCAGGTGTCTGTCTTTCTCTCCCCCTCTCTGTCTTCCCCTCCTCTCTCTACTTCTCTGTCCTATTCAACAATGATGGTATGAATAACAACAGCAATAATAACTACAACAACAATGAAAAAACAACAAGGGCAACAAAAGGGAAAATAAATAAATATGTAAAAATTTTAAAAAAGGACTTTCAGGGTCAGAATAAGACAAGTCATGTGAAAAATGGAACTCTTGTCTTCAAGGGTCTTGAGGAGTGATGGTTTCTAGCGTGTTAATGTATTTATTCTACCAGGACTCGAGAAAGTACATTGAAAATGAGAAAGAAACGTTCAGAACCTTAATTTTAGCATCAAGATCACCTTGAGGCTTACTGACAGCTCTGTGATTGGGGGCCGCCCAACAATGTGCATTTCAGTAAGTTTCTACTGTCCTGATGTTGCTAAGTCACACTGTGACCCTCTCAAGGGACAGAGGAAGTATTGGCAGATGACATCAAAATGTAAGTATATTGTCAGGTGTGAAACTCCAGCAATAACTTGACCCCAGTAGTAAACGTGTAGCAAAATAATAAGTAAATAAAGTATATTCTCTTTCAATCCATCTGTATGTAGGGAGGCCATGTACCATAGAAAAGAAAATGAAAAAAAAAAATATGAGAAACAGTTCAAAAACCCTTCCAAAGCTGGGGAGACATCACAGTGGTACAGCATCAAACTGGCATGCCTGGAGCCCCAGAAGGCCGGAGTTCAAGCCTTAGCACCACTCTAAGAGAGCTTAGCAGTGCTCTGTTCTTTCCTTTCCTCTCCCTCTCCTCCCTCTCGAACATAAGCAAAACTGAAAAAAGAAAATTCTAGCCTCTGACAACCTAAACCACAAACACTTAAAACCATGTTCGGAGTGATTACAGGATTGTAAACTACCATTAGATTTGACCTGAGCAGGAATGGGATAACTTGCTTTCTTTTTTCTTTTCTACATCTAAAATTGGAATGACCCTGAAAAACCCTGCACTTTTAAAGTTTAACTTCTACATGGGAAGTTAAGGGGGATGGGGGGAAGACAGAGGAAACAATCCCAAAATCTATTGTCAGGCACCTTGAACAGAATAGCATTGAGCAAAAACAAGGAACGCTTTCCAAAGAAAATGTCCTTTAGTACCGTTTTAGCTCTGGAAAGGATCCTAACATCACATGACTCAAGCAGCTTATTTTCAAAGATAAGAAAGTTGATGGACAAAGAGATCTTTTGTGCCCAAGGTCACGCAGCTAGTTAGCTGTGCCCAAGGTCACGAAGGAGAGAAACCCCAGCCTCCCAGTCACCCTCGTCAGCCCTCCAGCTGCTGAGTTCCACTGCCTTAAACTGAGAGGCACAGCTGAGCTCACAGGGCAGACGGTCGTGCCCAGAACCCCAGGGCAAGCCAACCTCAAGTCTGCCGGTGGTGTGGCCATACCTTAGCCTTGGTCCTAATCTCCCTCTCGAATGCCCCCTGGCCACTCGGACGGACTGTTATGGCCACATGGGACAGAGGTGGTCAGTCATGTTAGGTGAGACCAGCCAGAAAAAGAAAGATGAATATGGGACGATCCCACTCATGGGCAGACATTGAGAAATAAGAATAGAAAGAGGTAACACAAAACAGAAAACTTGAACTGGGTTTGGTTTGTTGCACCAACATAGAGGACTCTGGCAGGAGGTGGGTGGTGGCTTTCAGGTCCTGGTGTGTGATGGTGGAGGGGAGCTAGGGTGGGGGTAAGAGTGTTTGGCAGGAAACAGGGAAATTTTACACGTGGCCCAGCAACGGCATTGGCTGTAAGCAATTAATCCTCTCAATAAAAAATTAAACAAACAATAGGCAGCTGAGGAGTCATTTCTGGCACTGCCCCACAAACTGGTCATCATCTTCATCTTCCTGAGAAGTCAGTTGCAGCTAGCTAGTCCTAAAAGCTCTCTATCTATTTATTCATTTATTTTAATTATTTATTTATAAAATGGAAGTATTTGATCCCCCGGCTCCCCACTTGCAGGGGAGTCGCTTCACAGGTGGTGAAGCAGGTCTGCAGGTGTCTGTCTTTCTCTCCCCCTCTCTGCCTTCCCCTCCTCTCTCCATTTCTCTCTGTCCTATCCAACAATGACAACAATAACAACTACAACAAGGGCAACAAAAGGGAAAATAAATATTTAAATATATATATATAGGAAGTACTGACAAAACCATAGGGTAAGAGGGGTACAATTCAACACAATTCCCACCCCCAGAACTCCATGTCCCATCCCCTCCCCTGATAGATTTCCCATTCTCTATCCCTCTGGGAGTATGGACCCAGCTCATTGTGGGATGCAGAAGGTGGAAGGTCTGGCTTCTGTAACTGCTTCCCCACTGAACATGGGTGTTGACAGGTGGATCCATACTCTCAGTCTGCCTCTGTCTTTCTCTGGAGCAGCAGGGCTCTGGGGAGGCAGAACTCTGGGACACATTGGTGGGGTCATCTGCCCAGGGAAGTCAGGTTGGCATCATGGTAGCATCTGGAACCTGGTGGCTGAAAAAGAGTTAAGATATAAAGCAGAACAAATTGTTGACTAATCATGAACCTAAAGACAAGAATATTGCAGATGGAGATTTGGGGTCTCCATTTTGCAAAATGCTGGCAGGTCTATTTTAGGTACATTCCAGGGGGCCCATGTCCCAACTGGTTTGTGCCTGAGCTTGACATCTAACGTGCAGGTGACCTAAGTTATTGTCTGCAAGCTCTCCTTTTGCCTTGGACTTGCCACGCGGCTCCTCCTGGGATCTGAATGTGTGTAGCCAGACTCTGGTTACTCAACATAAAGACTCAAGGCTTCCACCATCCTGACTAAGCAACCTCTGTCCCGCTGCCTGTTTTGAATAACCACATGGATAAACTCATTTCTTTAAACCACAGCCAAAGCCACATGAAAACTTTTTTTTTTAATTACTATACACTACAGTCTTCAGGACACATAATACAGTTTGAGGGAAGTCAAGAGTCTGCCTGTCCTTCCCTCGCCTGTAACCTGCAGGTATCAGTCTTGAAAGCGTCTAACTTCCCTCAAGTCTAATACGTCTGAGCGACAGGTAGAGGAAGCGCCAGCACGCACAGGTGAGCCACTTCAATAACACACTGGCTTTGAGGGACCAAGGAGAATTTGGCGCCCTGGCTCCTGATCCAGGCTTCTTTCTACTTTACTGCAATGCCCTCAAGAAAGGTGGTCTTGGTATAAAGCCAAGGGCTTCACATTATTGTCAAGTGAGGGGAGGAGAAAGGGTGGTGCAAGGTGTGTTCTACACACTGCTGTGTGAGTAAAAGCTCACAGCAAGTCCGGTTTCTTACACTCAGCACCTGTTAGAATCCCACTGGGACCCAGTGCCTATCCCAGAGATAGGCACTTAGTTAGTCTAGGGTGTAAGTCTAGGCGCCGGGGCTTCGAAAGGAATCCAGAGGATCCTGGCATGCCCTCAAAGCTGAGAGAATCTTCTGTAGACAAGGCTCAGAGTCTATTTTATTTTTACTTTTTAAATTATTATTGGGGAGGTTCATGGTTTATAGTAAATACAGTTGTTGGTACCTGTGTAAAATTTCTCAGTTTTCTGTAAAACACCCCCCCCCAGCCCAGGTCCACCTCCACCATCAGCACCAGGACCTGAAATCCCCACAGTCCGCCACCCCAGAGTCCTTTGCTTTGGTACAAGACACCAACTCCAGTCCAAGTTCTGCTTACTGCTGTCCCTTCTGTTCTTATATCTCCACTTGTGTCCATGAGTGGGATCATCCCATCTTCACCCTTCTCTTTCTGGCTGATCTCACGTCACAGGATTCCTTCAAGCTCCATCCAACATGAGGGGAAGAAGGTGACTTCATCCTTCTTCACAGCTGAACAGTCCTCCGTTGTGTATATGGCACACACCAGACAAAAACTAATAACCAAATTTATATAAAGATCTCATTAAACACAACAGCAGCAACAACAAGGGAACAAATGACCCCCTCCAAAAATGAGGCGTGAATATGAGCAGAACATTCACCAAAGAGAGACCCGGAAGGCCAGCAGACATATGGAGCCCATCTTCACTGAGAGAGGCAGAGAGCTTTGGAGATGCTGGAAATGAGGCTTCTTACACAGAGAACACAGATGCGAATAAAGGAATAATTCCCAATCCAGAATTTTCTGTTTCCATGGTTAAAGCTTTTTTTTTTTTTTCCCAGGCAGGAGAGGAAGGCAGACAGCTCACCTAGCCTCTGGTCCCCCCACCTGGCCTTCTCTTCCCGCTAGGATGTCTTTTCCGGGTACAGAGTCGCTACTTAGCCTACCAGTCAGTATTCTCTCTCTCTCTCCCCAGTGATGAGATCCCACTCTGGCCCTGCTGATACAGCCGGTACTCTGGGTTCTCAGCATGCACCAGGAGTGTCACGTATCACAGGGAATAAGGGTGGAAACACCGGGTACAGATATTCTGACCCACGAGGGAAAGACAGAAACAGGCTGGGCGCATGGTGGATTGACTTGCCCGTGGCCATGTCCAGCAGAGAAGCAGCTACAGAAGCCAGAACTCCTACCTTCTGCTCCCTAAAAACAACCCTGGTCCATTCTCCCACTGGGGGAAAGCTATAGAATGAAGATAAGAGGACTCTGCACTCCAGCTCCATCAGCACCCAGAGAGAGAGAAGGAAAAGGAGAGAGACAGATGGAGGTAGTGAGGTCATGAGCGGCTTGGAGGGGAAGAGAGGAGTGACTCAGGAAGAAAAAGAGGGCAACTATGTGGAAATATGGACAGACAGTTGTAGAGATGATGGCTGGCCCATGTCTACAACCTTAGGGGAACTGTGGTGGCTTGCAGTGGGGGGACCGAAGATTCAGAACTCTGGAGATGGGAATGGAGTGGATTTAAATCCCTGTTGACAAGTAATTTTTTTAATATTTATTTTATTTATTTATTCCCTTTTGTTGCCCTTGTTGTTTTATTGTTGTAGTTATTATTGTTGTCGTAGTTGTTGGGTAGGACAGAGAGAAATGGAGAGAGGTGGGGAAGACAGAGATGGGGAGAGAAAGACAGACACCTGCAGACCTGCTTCACCGCTTGTGAAGCGACTCTCCTGCAGGTGGGGAGTCAGGGCTCAAACTGGGATCCTCATGCCGGTCCTTGTGCTTTGCGCCACCTGTGCTTAACCTGCTGTGCTACAGCCCGACTCCCGACAAGTAATTTTGCAAAATAAAATTTAAAAAAAATCTGGTGTCCAAGAGTCACTGTGAAAAGTCTCCCAGGGATAGCTTGTTCCTGGAGATCTCTACAAGTTCTGTTATTCCCCTCTTGAGTTAGGGAAGGTTTCTTCAAGTTCCATTTGGTGACTTGATTCTTCTTCTTGGTTGAGACTGAGTCCTCTGTGTGACGGCCCCCCAGCCTTTCCTCCCTGATGACGACAAGGCCTGCGTCTGCTCTGTGCAGCCTGTGCTGGTTGACCACTGAAGGCTACTGAACAGGTCTGATGTGGCCACTGCAGGCGATGGACTGAGTTCTTGCTGCTCCCTGTTTTAATTAGTTTACAATTAAAGAGTCAAAAGTGGCCGGTGGCCAGTGTGTCGGATAACACAGCATGAGATGCCATCTGGGACATTCTATTATGCCACACTTACAGGATCACTCATATTCCAAATGAGCTCACTGTACTGAAATGAGGGAAATATGTCTTTGTGTGTATGTGTGTGAAGTTGTACCAAAAAGAAAGGACAGCAAAAAAAAAAATACAATTTGGGGCTCAAGATAAGCTTAGAAGCTCTGCCATCTGGCTTAGCTATGATTCATGGAAAAGTTAAAAATAGGTAGCTGGTGGCGCCATTGACAAAAATCTCTCACAAAGCAAACCAACGCTTCAGCAGGAGTGAGGTGTCTGAGTCTGGGCAGCAGGGGTGGGGAGAAGGGAGCAGAGAGATGGGCAAGATGGGTTAGTTAGTCAGTCAGAAATGTCACTTCCCTTCCCAGCAGTTCCCAAGACTTCCTGATTTCTGCTGTATCCCATTACTGTGTCCAGTGCTGTTCCCTTAACACTTCCTGGTTCCATAAATACTCACTACGGGCATTTAGGACTCCCAAAACCAAACCAAAGAAAACATCCGGGGTTTTGTTTTTAGTGACTTGACCTTTTCGAACCTCCTGGAGCACCCGTCCAGCCAAACCCTGCACAGAGGCGGAACCTGGATTGTCAGATGGTCCAGAAAAGGAGGAAAAGCGGCAGAGTTCGAGTAAGAGGCAGGTGGAGGTGTGTAGTTGCCGTCTGGTTTGAGCTAGTTAAACCCTCTATAGGCCCCATGGCACCGACTGGCATGTGCTGGGCACTCTCATCCCTTCCTTAGTCTCCCCCTTCTGAGCCTGAGCCCTGTTGCAGCTTGCAGATGTGGCAAGGCCCATGTTCAGTGGGGAAGCCATTACAGAAGCCAGACTTTCCACCTTCTGCATCCCACCATGACCCTGGTTCCATCCTCCCAGAGGGATAAATAATAGGAAAGCTATCAGGGGAGGGGATGGGATATGGAGTCTGGTGGTGGGAACTGTGGGAGTTGTACCCCTCTCATCCTATGGTTTTTGTCAATGTTTCCTTTTTTAAATAAATAAAAAAAAACATTAAAAAAAGAATAAGAAAGTTATCAGGGAAGAGGATGGGATACAGAGATCTGGTGGTGGGAATTGTGTGGAGTTGTACCCCTCTTATCCTATGGTTTTGTTAATGTCTCCTTTTTTAAATAAAAAAAAATTTTCTAACCAAAAAAATAATAATTCTGAAAAATAAAAGGCTACCAGGAGCAGTGGATTTGTAGTGTGGACACTGAGCCCCAGCAATAACCCTGGAGGCAAAAAAATTTTTTTTGAAAAGTAAATAAATAAATCAGTAATAAAGTAAAGGCGTCATCTCCAAAAAGGCTCTGGATGGAGTGGGCACAGAACCGCAGGGATGAGGATGGTAGCTAAACGCCACGTGGGCGCAAGGAGCGGCCTCTGCCCGTGAAACTCTGAGCTACAAATTAAAGGCGCTGTTTGCCGGAACTCTGGAAATCCATGAAGCTGCATATTGAACTTTAAAACTTGGCCTAGGGGCCGGGCGGTGGTGCCCCTGGTTAAGGGCACAGGCTACAGTGGTTCAAGCCCTGGTCCCCACCTTCAGGGAGAAAAGCTTCACGAGTGGTGAAGCAGGGCTGCAGGTGTCTCTCTGTCTCTCTCCCTCTCTATCTCTCCCACCCTTCTCGATTTCCCTCTGTCTCTATCCAATAATCAATAAATTAATAAAAGTCTAAAAATTAAATTAAATTAAAAAATCTTGTCCTACTGGGTGCCGGGTGATGGTGTGGCCAGTTGAGAACACATGTTATCATGTACAGGGACCCAGGTTCAAGCCTCTGGTCCTCACCTGCAGGGGGGAAGCTTTGCAAGTAGTTAAACAGGGCTGCAGGTCTCTCTCTCTCTCTCTCTCTCTCTCTCTCTCTCTGTGTGTGTGTGTGTGTGTGTGTATGTGTGTGTGCGTGTTTACCAGAGCACTGCTCAGCTCTGGCTTATGGTGGTGCAGGAGATTGAACCTGGGCCTTTAGAGCCTCATGGATGAGAGTCACTTTGCATAACCATTATGTTATCTACTCCCGCCCACTCTGTCTCTCTTCCTCTCTATTTCCCCCTTCCCTCTCAGTTTCTATCCTATAAATAAATAAATACTAGCCATATAGAATTTGCCTATAGAATTCATACACACACATTACTCTTCCAACAGACCAGTGCATGTCAGAGACCAGAAAGCAACTGCTGGTGGTCTTTGGGGTCCCTCTCAGTGACCGTGAAAGGACTCTGTCAGCTCAGCTCCCTGTGGACAGTGCTGAGTACCAAGCCTCCTCCTCACTTGTGTGCTGACATCTTTCCTCGGGTCCCGAGTCCCCTTCCCCAACAACCCAGCCCAGCCGCACGCAGTCACCAAGGATGCCTACGGGAGCCTGAGCTTATTAAGGCATCTTCATCTGGGCTTCAGAATGTTTTTAATCTTGTAAATCAGTAACCAACCTGGGTGATTGCTGCTGATTTTAAATAGTTCATGTTGTTTTTAATGGGTTTGACAGAGCTGGGTTCTGATGAGCATAGAGGTCATAAAAACACACCCTCCTATCATCTTTCCCCCCTTAAACACGTTTTCCTTGTACGGTTTGGCAAAAAGACAGACACTTCTAGAGTACGTTCTTTGGCTGTTTATATTTCTCCTGGCAGAGCTCCAGAGAGTATTTAGAAGTGAATTAATCAGCCAGAATGTGGGCTCCACAGACCACTGTATGTTCCTTCCACACCTGAGAAGTCGAGAGTCCAAGACCCCGTTCTCTTGTCGAGCCAGAAATGGATTCGCAGATTGCTGACAGTCACCTGTGTTGCCCGGTGACACAAAGACTGCAGCCGTAGCCCCCAGTCCTGGGAATATGGCAAACAGAGACGTGGTGTACCCCTCTCCGTGCTGGGGACCAACCTGCTGGATTTTCTCTTACTGCATTTCACCTGGAAAACAGGCAACAGGGGAGTCGGGCGGTAGCGCAGTGGGTTAAGCGCACATGGTGCAAAGCACAAGGACCGGCGTAAGGATCCCGGTTCAAGGCCCCGGCTCCCCTCCTGCAGGGGAGTCGCTTCACAGGCAGTGAAGCAGGTCTGCAGGTGTCTGTCTTTCTCTCCCCCTCTCTGTCTTCCCCTCCTTTCACCATTTCTCTCTGTCCTATCCAATAACAATGACATCAGTAACAACAACAATAATAACCAGAACAATAAAACAAGGGCAACAAAAGGGAATAAATAAATAAATATTAAAAAATAATGAAAATATTTAACAATAAATACATAAATAATGTAAATAAAAAAACAGGCAACAGGATGGCCATCCATGTGTAAGGGGAGTAGTGGCTATCACAAGGGCTCCTGGTGACTGGCTGTCCTCTCTCTGCGGATGAATTCAGATGGATAGCAGAGGTGACCCAGGCCTGAATGCGCCTGAGTTGACAAGCTTGGACATATGTTTTAAAAAAACATTTTTAATTATCTTTATTTCCCCTGCAGGTGGGGGCCAGGGGCTTGAACCTGGGTCTTTGTGGATTGTTAATATGTGAGCTCAATCAGGTGTGCCACCACCCAGCCCTGGATATATTATTTTCAGATAAGAAAAAAAAGAATTACATGGATTTGGAATATTTTTACAGAAGGACATTCCGGGAGCCAGTGTGTGTCCCGTTATTAGATCTGATGCAGACCTGAGAGCCTCTCTGCATGCAGAGCAACACAGCTGCCCTTCCCACAGGTCTTGCTACCTTGCCTGGCCGGTTTATCTCGGAGACGTTTCAGGCAATAAAGCGAAGCTGGGAGACGCCAGCTCTCAGTTGCACAAGAGGAAGGGGGCGCTGATCTCAGGAGCCATGGGAGCCCTGGCAACTGCTGCAGGAAACAGGAAGTCAGCAGCTTGGCCTCCAGGAGGGCTCTTCCCCAGCACAGAGGACTGGCACTCCAGCCCTCTCAGGCCAGGTCCATGAGGGGGTCCCTCGACCTGACTAGATCATCCTGACATATCAGCAAATTAAACCACCAGGCAAGAGAGAGAGAGAGAGACAGTTAACTGGCTTCACTGCCGCTGAGAGAGAGAGATAGAGATGATGATAGATAGATAGATAGATAGATAGATAGATAGATAGATATACAGATAGGTAGATGATAGATAATAGATAGATGATACATAGAAAGATAGATGATAAATAGGTTACAGACAGGTGATAGATAGGCAGGACGGCAAACTGGGTTAAGCACTTAGTATGAAGCTCAAGGACCTGCTCAAGGATCCAGGTTCGAGCCCCTGGCTCCCCACCTTTGGGGTTGGGGGGGGTCACTTCACAAGCGGTGAGGCAAGTCTGCAGGTGTCTTTCTTTCTTTCTTTTCCCCTTTTCATCTCCCCCTTCCTCTCTCAATTTCTCTCTGTCCTATCCAATAAAATGGAAAAAATATGCCCATCAGGAGAAGTGGATTCATAGTGCTGGCACCAAGACCCAGTGGTAACCCTGGATGGAGGGAGGAAGGGAGGGAGGGAGGCGAGAGAGAGAGAGAGAGAGAGAGAGAGATAGTAGACCTTGGCTGGGTTAACAAACAGCCCCCAAACAAACTTCTGTGCACGACAGCTCCTGCAAGGTCCTCCCTGCCTGCAAGAAAGTCTCACAGACATATCTGTTCTCTCCGACATACCCAGACACCTGGGGGCTGATTCCCCGGAGCCCGTTTATCATCATGTTTCAGGCTGAGCTGTGTGTCCCCTTTGGCTCTCTTCCTGAAGCGGAGAAGCGTTTGTACAGAGCACACCAGGTGTTACTTTCCTATTCCCAGACATACTGAATACATTAGTGCAAACACTCAATCAAAACACAGCGGAATGAAGGCTGATTACCGGGGTATCTAGACCAAAGTCTGTGGGCACACGCTGCGTCTCTGTCCTCTCTTTCCCACCCTTGGACAAGCCAAGACGGACACGAATCGGCGTTTGAACTGGGAACTGATGGCCCCATAAATCACAGACCCAACTTCACCTCTTTTAGTCAAACATCATGTCTCCCATTTCCTTTGGCTTGCTGGATAATGACACAGTCACAGACTGGGTTCTTGGGGTTTGCAGTTGGTTGGCAGGGACCCAAAGCAAACTCTCTGCTCTGGCCTGAGCCCCAATTTCATGCTTGGTGTCTCAAGCTCATGACAGCCATTCACCAACCCCCCCTTTTTTTCCGCGTTTCTTTTCCTACCACTCACCAGAGGATGCGATACTGGTAACACCTAGAGAACATTAAAGACAAGGAAGTGTGTTTTGAGATTTAAAAAAATATATATATATTATCTTTATTATTTTATTTATTGGATAGAGATGGCCAGAAATTGAGAGGGAAAGGGATGGTAGAAAGGGAGAGAGACAGAGAGACACCTACAGCCCTGTTTCACCACTCACAAAGCTTTCCCCCTGCAGGTGGGGACCAGAGGCTTGAACCCGGGTCCTTGTGCACTGTAACATGGGTGCTCAAGCAGGTGTGCCATGGCCTGGCCTCAAGACAAGGAAGTGTCGTGTGGGTGGCTAGTCTCAGGATGTCAGCCTTCCGAAACATCGGGTCCCTTTCACCGCGTCCACACCAGCCCAGCACCACATACTCACAGGTCCTCTGCCACACACCCTGGTCCCCCTTCAACAGAAGCAAACCCATAATTCCCTGTCACCTTCCAACCTTCTGTTAGCTGCAGTCTTTCCTTATACACGAGTGAATGCGAATGTCTCTACATAAACTATCTTTTTTTTAAGTCTAAAGTTGCAGAGTTCAGATGCCGTGACTAAACAAAGAATAAAATGCTTACTTTTCTTTTCTTTTCTTTTCTTTTCTTTTCTTTTCTTTTCTTTTCTCTTCTCTTCTTTTCTTTTCTTTTCTTTTCTCTTCTTTCTTTCTTTTTTTGCCTCCAGGGTTATTGCTGGGGCTTGGTGCCTGCACTGTGACACTATGAATCTATGAATCCACTGCTTCTGGAGGCTATTTTTCCCTGTTTATTGCCCTTGTTTTTCATCGTTGTTGTTATTGCTGTCACTGTTGTTGAATAGGACCGAGAGAAATCGAGAGAGGAGAGGAAGTCAGAGGGGGAGAGAAAGATAGACACCTGCAGACCTGCTTCACCACCTGTGAAGCAACCCCCTTGCAGGTGGGGAGCCGGGGACTGGAACCGGGATCCTTGTGCCGGTCCTTGCGCTTCGCGCCACGTGTGCTTAACCCGCTGCATCACCACCCGGCATCTGAATGTTTGCTTTTCTTTTAAAAAAAAAAAGTGTACAGATTATGAAAGTTGCTTTAGGGCACCTCAATTTACCCAGCTTACAGGAACTCACAAGTCAGCCTGACTTGTTCTCAGGAAGAGAAGAGTAGCGATAAATGAGTCTCCCTCCATTCTGTCTCACACTTGAGAGAATGGCTCAGACAAAACAGCAAATGTCAGGTGTGGGTGAGGCTGTGGAAAAGAAAGGACTCTTCTGCACACCCAATGGAAATGCAAACTAGGTCAGCCCTTTGGAGATGGTATGGACAGTCCTTAAACAAATAACGGCAGAATGATGGAATGACCTGACAATACCATTCTTAGACCTTCATTCTGAGGACAGACAAGCACTATCCAAAGGGACGTGTTTAACTCCATGCTACAGCCGCATTGTTCACAGTGGCCAGAGACCGGAATCAACCTAAATGCCCATCAACATATCTGGCTAAAGAAGTTGTGGGCTATATATTCCACATAGAACTGCTATGTGAGCGAAGCAGAGCATACTGTGTTCTTGGGGAGAGAATGGATGGAACTGGAGGTGACTGTGCTTAGTGAAATAAGTAAGGAGATGGAGGAGAATGGAACTGGAGGTGACTGTGCTTAGTGAAATAAGTAAGGAGATGGAGGAGAATGGAACTGGAGGTGACTGTGCTTAGAGAAATAAGGAGATGGAGGAGAATGGAACTGGAGGTGACTGCACTTAGAGAAATAAGTAAGGAGATGGAGGAGAATGGAACTGGAGGTTTATTCAATCTAGAGATTGAATACATATAAACTTGGAAAAAGAAAAAGGAAAAAGAAAAACAAGGAAAGTGTTTCCAAGGCTTGTGAAAATCTTGGTGGGTGAAGGATGAAGATGGGATGGTCTCACTCATGGACAGAAATTGAAAAACAAGATCAGAAGGGAAAACACTAAGCAGAACTTGGACTGGAGTTGGTGTATTGCACCAAAGTCAAAGACTCTGGGGTGGGGGGTGGGGGACTTCAGGTTCTGTAACATGATGGCAGAGGAGGACCTAGTGGGAGTTTAATTGTTATGTGAAAAACTGGGAAAGGTTACACATGTACTAACTATTGTATTTACTGTTGACTGTGAAACATTAATCCCCCAATAAAGAATTTAAAGAAAAATAGTCTTGTTTCGTTTTCTTACTCACTGAGTTGCTTTCTTTCCCCTATAAAGGATGATCAGTCCTCCTCTGATAATTCAGGAGTAAACACAATTCTAATCAGCAACTGGAAGAAAAGATTGACAAAGGATTTGCTAGAGGACCCTGAGAAGATCACGTTTTTGGAGTTGATGCACATTTCCTTATCCAAGATAAACCAAGTAGCACTTTTGAGACAGTTCCCAAAGGCACAAATTGATAACTGAGCCACAGAGAGTGGAAGTTCCCCCCCCCCAAAAGCAGAGATTGGGGGGGGGGAGTCAGTTGGTGGTGCACCTGCTTAAGCACACATAGTACTAAATACAAGGACCTGTGAAAGGATCCAGGTTTGAGCCCCTGGCTTCCCACCTGCAGTGGAGAAGCTTAACAAACAGTGAAGCAGGCGTGCAGGTGTCTCCATGTCTCCCATACCCCTCTCAATTACTCTTATATCCAATAAAATGAAAAAAAAAATCACCTCCAGGAGCAGTGGATTTTTTGTCTGATACATAGCCCCAACAATAACCCTGGAGGCAAAAGAAGAAAAAAAAAAGCAGGGATTTACTCATCAACAGTGGAAACAGATAGTACTAAAATTATTTAGTTAGAACTTTGTCCGTTAGCTCACACACACACACACACACACACACACACACACACACACACACACACACAACACACACACAAAGATGGGAAGGGACATGAGAAATGTGTTAATTTCCCCAGTGGGAAACTAACAGAGGCTTAGAACACTGGCTTCTATATACTTATACTTCTGCTCTGCTTTTATTGAGATCAGTCTGTCAAACCTGAATTTATTTTTTTAAAAAGGATAAAACAAAAATGATGAAATTATTTAAGATCTAGTATATTATATAAGGGTTGGTTGAAAACTATGCTGATGTTGTGAAAGAAAGAATAAAGAAGTCAAGAATGGGGGCTGGGTGACAACACACCTGCTCGAGGCCCCGCTCCCCACCTGCCAGGGGAAAGCCACAGGAGTAGAGAAGCAGGTCTGCAAGTGTCTCTCTGACTGTCTTCCTCTCTGTCTACCTCAGAGGCTGAGTTCATGTTCAGTGTCTCTCTGACTCTCTTCCTCTCTGTCTACCTCAGAGGCTGAGTTCATGTTCAGCATCTCTCTGACTCTCTTCCTCTCTGTCTACCTCAGAGGTTGAGTTCATGTTCTACATATCTGAGCCACTGGATCCACCTCTAACACCCCTCCCCCCAAATTAACAAAGTGAAAATGGCTTACGCAGCTGAGAAGTGTTATCTTGTGTAACTTTGCATCTGGGAAACCCCATGCTTGTTTATTGTGTAACAGTAACTCAGTGACGTCAAGACTTCAGAGTCCTCCTCTTTCCCATGATGCCATCATCAGGGCATGAGTCTGAGTCCTTGAGATGATTCTCCTCATGATGCCAAAATGGTGTCCAGAAATCTGGACATTTCGTGACTGTCACTCAAGAACACTTGGTGTAAAAGCATAGAACATGTCTATTCCTGAATCAGTCACTAAGCATAGAATAGTACTCAGGATTGGGAGGTGGAGGAGACAGCATAATAGTTATGCAAGTAGACTGTCATGCCTAAGGCTCCTAGGTTCCAGGTTCAGTCCCTGGCACCACCATAAGCCAGAGCTGAGCAGAACACTAGTTAAAAAACAAAACATTTTTTTTTTTAATTCCTAACACAGAACAACTCAGGTTTGGCTGAGAGTGACTATCATATGCCATTTGAGTCAGGACCCAGAATTTTTTGAAGCACCAGGATGCAAGGTACCAGACAAAACCAGAACGGTACTAATAGGCAAACAGAGTGACTGATATACAGACAACCAGTGATGCCTTCTACTCCCCTGATACTCCCTCCTGGGGCCCAGACACTCCCTGTCTGGCAAGGTCTTCAAGATTGTTCTTTCCTTTGTGCATTTTATTTGAGAGAGAGAGAGAGAGAGAGAGAGAGAGAGAGAGAGAGAGTTGTAGAGAAATATACAAATATGGTCCACAAACATACGTGGAAATGTTCTAATTCACTCATCACCAGAGAGATGCAAATTAGAACCACACTGAGATCCCACCTCACACCTGTAAGAATGGGCTCCATCAATAAAACAAGACAAGAGACATGTTGGAGAGGAGGTGGAGAGAGAAGAACCCTACTGCAGTGCTGGTGGGAATGCCAACTGGTGCAACCACTCTGGAAAACAGTGTGGAGAATCCTTAGATAAAAACAGATGGAGACGCCACAGGACCCAACAATTCCAAGCTAGGCATGCACCCAGAAGATGTAACAACACTGGTTCCAAGGGACACATGCACCCCGTGTTCACAGCAGCTTCATTCACAACAGCAAAATTATGGAAACAGCCAAAATGCCCTTCCACAAATGACTGGATAAAAACCTTATGGGACAGATACTCAAAGGAGTATTATGCAGCAATAATAATAATAAAAGATGATGTTGTGTCCCTTGGGATAAAGTGGATGGGGCTGGAGAAGATGATGCTTAGTGAAGCCAGTCAGGAGGGGAAGGACAATTAGGGACTGGCTGCAATCATATATGGAATACAGACAATTGAATATACAAATGTGAAAAAAAAACAATGCCAACATATTTTTTGAGACTGTGGGAGAACTATAGTGGTTATCTATGGGGGTGGGTATGGGGACACAGAATTTTGGTGACAGGAGTGTTAGAAAGAAAGGAGGGATAGAGAAGGGAGAGACAGAGACACCTGCAGCACTGCTTCACCACTTGTGAAGCTTTCCCCCTGCAGGTGGGGACTGGGGCTTGAACCTGGGTCCTTGTGCACTGTAACAAGGAGGAAGAGGAAGAGGAGGAGAAGAAGAAGGAGGAGGAGGAGGAGAAAGAGCAGGAGAAGAAACAGAAGAAAGAATCCAACACCCTGGCAAACAGGGTGGGCGTGATTAAAGAGGGTGTGTGAAGGTTGGCTTTTAGGAGAACCAGAGAGGACCACCTCCTGCCCTCAGCTTCTGAGAGGGTCTTAGGGAGGCATCCAGGAAGGGGACAGGGCACTGAATGAAGCTTGGTATTTAAAAAGATGTATTATAGTAAACAATATTTATACACCTTTCCCATATTTGGGAGCTACTCTCTTCCCTGATCCAGCTTTCTGGTCCTTTTTCCAGCTATGACACCATCCCCCCAGACAATAACTTAGGCCACCTGCATATTAGATGTCAGGCGTAGGCAAAACCTAGTAGGGTCACGGGCCTCTTGAATACACCTAAAATAGACCTACTAGCTTTTTCCAAAAAGGAAAAAGCATATTCCAGCCTTTAGGTTCATGATTAGTCAACAATTTGTTCTGCTTTATATCCCAATTCTTTTTCAGTGACCAGGTTCCAGATGCTACCACGATGCCAACAGGACTTCCCTGGACAGACGACCCCACCAGTGTGTCCTGGAGCCCCGCTTCCCCAGAGCCCTGCCCCACTAGGGAAAGAGAGAGACAGACTGGGAGTATGGATCCACCTGCCAACACCCATGTTCAGCAGAGAAGCAATTACAGAAGCCAGACCTTCCACCTTCTGCATCCCACAATGACCCTCGGTCCATATTCCCAGAGGGATAAAGAATAGGAAAGTTGTCAGGGGAGGGGATGGGATACGGAGTTCTGGTGGTGGGAACTGTGTGGAGTTGTACCCTTCTATCCTATGGGCCTGTCAGTGTTTCCTTTTTATAAATAGAAAAGTTTTAAAATGTATTGCACCTGCTTGTCTCTGGCTTATGCTGAGCAGGAGATTGAAACTGGGACCTGGGAGCCTCAGGCATGAGAGTCTGTTTGTATAACCATTATGCTGTCTGCTCAGCCCTCTCCTCCCCCCCGATTTTTTTCCCACTGAGACTGTATACTCACAGTCTTTGAATGAGTCCAGTTTTATTTCCAGAAACACATTCTCCACAGTCCTGGGATACGTGTGAACGGAATGTGAAAAACAGGCCTTGTCCAAGTTGTCCTCACAGCGACTGTCTCTGCCTCTGAGTGATCTCTATTTCCCTAGTCTTTTTTTCTCTGAAGGATTTAGAAATTGAAAAAAAAAAGTTTGTAGTCAAGATAACTGGAGAGATTTCCTTGTCTGAGAGCCCGGTGGTTCTGCTGTCACCCAGTCTGAGACCCACAGCTTCTAGGACTCACCCACTGTGAGGAGCCTCCTGTGGGCCTCACAGAGGTTTCTGTTCATGGCTGTGTCCTCCGGAGTGAGGGAGAACCACCTGGGGAATTCCATCCCTGAGCAAACCTCAAATTCAAACCTTGCCTGTTCTTTCCCATCAAGTTTCAAGACAATCGGAACACAATACAAACCACAGAGCTGCAAATTGCATTTGATTATAACCATAAACAAAATGGGATAATGGGATTCCGACTTTTTTTTCCCCCAGTGATAGAGAAGGAAAGGAAGAGAAAATTCCCTGGTGGGAGGCCCAGTGATGAAGGCGGGCTGGGTTTATCCTCTCCTCAATCTTCACAGCTCACCTTGAAGGAGCCTGTGGGTGTCAATTTGCTGGGGATGACATTGACAGGTTCCCAAACTTTTTATTTTATTTTTTCCCCTCCAGGGTTATCTCTGGGGCTCAGTGCCTGCACTACAAATTCACTGCTCCTGGAGGCCATTTTCCCCATTTTTATTGGATAGGACAGACAGAAATTGAGAGGGGAGGAGAGACAGAGAGGGAGAGAGAAAGACAGACACCTGCAGACCTGCTTCATCACTTGTGAAGTGTTCCCCCTGCAGGTGCAGAGCTAGGGGTTCAAACCTTGATCCTTGCTTGGGTCCCTGAGCTGAGCACTGTGTGCATTTAACTGGGTGCACCACCACTCGGCTCCTTTAGTTCCCTAAACTTCACATCCCGCAGCCCAAATCTCATCCATAAACCACTGCTGTTCAGATGCACATACTCTAAAGAAGAAAACACATCCCCTCCCGCCCCAGGCAACTCATATTCTCACGGCAAAGGCCAGGGAATATCATCCTTCCACCTGCTTCTAATTTGTTCTCCAGGCAAAAACAAAATAATATGCCTGAGTATTTACCTCAGAAATCACACTCTAGGAATATTCGGAGATAAAAGGGAGTCTTGCGAGTTCCTATCTGCCATCAGCTCCCTGTGATTAAAGGTAGGTGGCCACACAACCTGGGCAAAGCACATCAAAGCTTTCATTAGACCAGCAGGTACAACGCCCGCCACACGGCTGAGGACGCTGGGCCTCTCAAGCTAATAGGCTCTCCTCTGATTAGAGCCAGACTCCCAGCAGAAGAACAGGGTGGAGACGGCAGAGCCATTGCTGTTGCTTCCTTTCTCCAGCTCTTCCTTGTGAAGCTTCTGGTAACATGGCAGACAGACATCTCCTTCTTATTGTCTCTGATGCCTCTGACCCTTTTCCTGCTGTCTGTCTGCTCACTGAAGGGGTGTGAGGCTGTCTCAGATTATCCAGTAAGTTCATTCCACTTGAACACCTCAAGGTCCCTTTAGTGGCAAAACTACTGGCCTGTGAAATGGTAGCTGTTCTGGTGAGACTAGAAGCTCTTACACAAGCATTTTACTCTCTGGGCCTCTTTTCCATTTGGACAGAGAAACCCATAAAGAAAGAGAAGGAGACAGAGGTGGAGAATGGACAGACACCGCCACCACTTTAAAGCTTGCTCTTATGCCAAGATACCTCCCAGGCAGTGCTGGGGCAGGAGCCTGGGCCTAGCTTGGCAAGTCACGCGTCCTGCCCACTGAGCTCTCTCTCTGGCCCTGATTCTCTCATTTTTCGATTCCAGAACCAAGACGACTTTGTAATCTAGCTTATACGAGCCCAAGCCTGCCCCACCTCCCCAGTCCTCAGCATCTTCACTAAGCCTCTGAAGGTTACAATGGACAAAACCTCTAGTGGAGGGGAAGGGGACCCATGCAAATCAGAAGCTTCCACCCATCTCTCAACCTCCTCGCCTAGGGCAAGGAGCCTTTGCAAGACCACCTGTGTTTCCACAAAGGGACATGGGCACCATTACCCATAAAGTTGACACTAAGGCTGAGAGCCCTGCCAAGACTTCCTCCATTTGTGGGGTCAAAGGAACCCTCCTGCACTGCTGGTGGGAATGTCAATTGGTCCAACCTCTGTGGAGAACAGTTTGGAGAACTCTCAGAAGGCTAGAAATGGACCTGCCCTATGATCCTGCAATTCCTCTCCTGGGGATATATCCTAAGGAACCCAACACACCCATCCAAAAAGATCTGTGTACACATATGTTCTTAGCAGCACAATTTGTAATAGCCAAAACCTGGAAGCAACCCAGGTGTCCAACAACAGATGAGTGGCTGAGCAAGCTGTGGTCTAGATACACAATGGAATACTACGGAGCTGTAAAAAATGGTGACTTCACCGTTTTCAGCCGATCTTGGATGGACCTTGAAAAACTCATGTTAAGTGAAATAAGTCAGAAACAGAAGGATGAATATGGGATGATCTCACTCTCAGGCAGCAGTTGAAAAACAAGATCAGAAGAGAAAACACAAGTAGAACCTGAACTGGAATTGGCATATGGCACCAAAGTAAAAGACTCTGGGGTGGGTGGGTGGGGAGAATACAGGTCCAAGAAGGATGACAGAGGACCTAGTGGGGGTTGTATTGTTATATGGAAAACTGGGGAATGTTATGCATGTACAAACTATTGTACTTACTGTTGAATGTAAAACATTAATTCCCCAATAAAGAAATTAAAATAAAATAAATAAATAATTAAAAAATAAATAAAGCATAAAAAAAAGACTTCCTCCACATGACGTGTGCAAACAGGTCACACACTGGGTGCATGGAACTATTCCATGAGAAGAAGCTGCAAAAGAACAGCCCAGCACACCGTCTGCCCCAGGCTACGTCCACCTGGCAAAGAGAAGGTGCTGGGTACTCAGAATCCTCACTACACCCAGGCTGAGGGCTGAGTGTCTGCCGGGTCTGCAGACCCAGCTGTGCTGATGAACTCCAGGTGTGGAGACTTGGCTCAGGGCACCGCTGGGCCTAGAGCCTTTCTGTTAACGTCAACACCACTATTCCCCATCCAACCTGTCTACTTGTGTCCCCAGCATCGCTGTGTTTCACAGCCAGCCCTAGATTTGCTCTGGAGTGGACTCGAGACATTATAGTTCAACATCTTTCTGCAAGTTTTAGTTCCCAGCGCTGGGGAGAGACTAAGTGATTTTTGCCTGATACCAGGTTAAAAATCAGCAGGGAGCAAACCCCCTACCCCCCCCCCCCCCAGTGCTTTCTTGCCTCTGGTGGACAGTTTTGCATACAGGGAAGACAAGAAGGGCAGCACAAGTGTTCAGGACAGCCAGGATGCTGAGGTTTGAAGTCTGGATTTTTTTCCCCCTTCTTTTATTGCTAACTTTCAGAAGTAATTAGGACAGCCATTTCTAAGCTAATGCCTTCTAATGGTCACTTAATTCTGGACAAACTGCAGAGTAGAATGCTTTTGAAGCTAGAATTAATTGTTTAAAAGACATTATTGGGATTAGTCTGGTAAATGTAGAGAGAAAAAGATCTTTTACGAAGACATTAAAAATAATGAAGTTCCGTCCAGTCTCAGCCTCGATGCAGCTGAGGGCTTCTTTCTTTTACTCTGAAAATAATCAGCCAAGAGAATGAGGCAACACCACAAGCTTTCACACCTCCCCTCAGCAGGTCAGATCACCCAGACCAAGAAGGGAAATTATGAAAGCAGAAGGTGTCCTACTGAAATTATTTTCATGCTTTATTTCAGAAAGGATGGGTGTGGAGTCCTGAAAAGTCCAGTTCAAAATGCTAAGGGAGAGAGGGCAGCTTTCAGTCCTCCAAAACTACATCATCTTAGGGTCAAAGGCATATAAATAAGGAAGTGCACTGAAGAAATGCCCTAGTAGGAATACAGACAAGATTCTATGGCCCATCAAATGATGGGGCTGGGGGTGTTTTAAATGAGCGAGAGCTGGGGAGGCTGAGAAACTGCAGTGTGTTTGGATCAAGAGATGAGACCCTGGGAAACGCTACAGCAAAGTCCCAGGATGGACAAGTCAGCCTGGAGCAATATACAGACTGGGGACATTGGCATGCCACAACTGGAGTCATCAGTGAACTCTAAGCAGGAGAATGTTCTAATCCAAGTTTTGAGTTCCCATCGGTGTGTTGAGTTGCCTTCCTTCCTGTAAGACAGATAAGCCAGCTGTGCTTGAGGCTTGCAGAGGAGAACCAAGGAAGACGCCTGGCAAAAAGAAAAAGCAGAGTTGAAAGTGTTGTGACAAAACCTTTTGGACATGCTAAACCGTCACTGCTTCTCTGCACATGCACAATTCCTCAGGAGTCTCACCTCTGCCCATTATTCCTTTATATGTTTTTCCCTTCTTTTTATCCATTCCATGAGTAAGGCAGAATGTCGCGCTCATTGATATATGCCCTACTATGTAGACTAATGCTGGAAACTAGTTGGGGTGAATTCTAAGGGAAGTCATGCAGGTTTTGTTCCCAAGCTTTAACTTTTCTAGCATTGTACATTTTCTGATCAGACACGAAACCAACCTATCAAAAAGGTAAAGTGTGTTCTTACTAATTTGCTAAATACATTGGGTTTTAAGTTTCCAACAGTTAATTAATATGCTGTTCACTTAATCATTAAAAAGATACTTACTGGACATCTATTTTGCTCTCGGGGCTTCCCCAGGTGCTGTGGTTGTGGTGACAAAGAAGGCTGGGTTGCTTCTAACTCATCTAGTTTACAAGCTAATAGGATAACTTTTTGTTTTAAGTAACAAAACAAAGGTTTTACAGAAACACATGGTAGGATGGAGATGAACAGCGGTCAGTTAGAGCTTCTCTTAGGTGGCATTTGAGTTCGTGGGTTATCTGCTCATTCCATGAAGTCAGATGCTTGTAGCTAATAGGGGTATCTGACAGAGAACCAAGGACTCCAAGAAGCATAACACTACTCTCTCTCTCTCTCCCTTTGTATGTCTCCCTTTCTCTCTCTCTCTCTCTCTCTCTTTCCCTTTCTCTCTCTGTCTGCCTTTCTCTCTCTGCCTTTCTCTCTCTCTCCCTTTCTCTTGCTCTCCCTCTCTCCCTTTCTCTCTCCTCCTTCCTATCTTTCTTTCTCTTTCTCTATTTCATTTTTTCTTCCTTCCTTTCTTTTTCTTTTTTTTTCTTCTTTCTTTTTCTTCTTCTGGGATTCCCTGGAGCAGAAGTGATGGCACGTATTGGTCATGTGGTGATATTTTCCTCTTCAGGATGGGAAGTTGGCCACCATATTACAACTGTCTACATACACACTCAGCCCAGGGAAATAACATTACATCAGAGTTTAGGACTGCTCTCTGGTGTTCACTAGGCTCTTATGGATGGTGGTACTCACATAAATGTTACTGAAAAAGCATGTGAGCTGTTGGTGATTCTGCTCTGCCTCCCTCACTGCCGCCATTGACTCAAGGAACCTGCATATCTGGGCAGTGAAGGGAGCCAATCACCACAAAATAACGTCCTTTAAAAACCAAACAATGGAGCCACATGGCTGACATGGAATCCTTCTGGAGAGCACTTGGTATGAGAAGCAAATGTCCCATTCTGGTCCCATCCCAGTAGACCCATGCTAGCTGTTGTCATTCTTTTATGGTCCCTAAATGTCCTCTAAAATTGTCCCTTCTAGGTACTAGGCACGCAACTATAAGTCTACACCATTAGACAGCCGCTGAGCACAATCTGGTTTAGATTCTTACTTCAGGTTCTCTCTCCTTTCCGAGAGTGTAGTGGGAAGTATTCTACTCAGTTGCCTGTCATGGAAAGATGTCCAGTGTCCACTCTTCCTGGGACCACCTGTGAGACATACAGCTGAAATAACACAGACATCTATTCCCAGTGGGATCAGCACACACACAATTATCAGAGTCGTTTGTAAATCAGGATTCAAAATTACTTTTCTGTAGCTCTCTTGTTGCAGGAACTTCCTGTGAGGCCATAGGGCAGCATAAGGCACGGGTGACAATAAGGTGGGAGTCGTTGCATTGGAAGTGCGAACCACATGTTTATGTAATTGACTTGTGCTTTTAAAGCCTTCTAGGTCCCTGCCTCACAGATTCTTTCCACGTGATGAAGACATACTGTTCACACCTGATTTTATGGCCCCAAGTACCAGATAGCCCTTCCTCCATGACGGGTGATGTGGAATGCTTGGTCATTCTGTATTTGTGAACAGAGCCCTGTATATTAAATAGGTATTTTTTTCTTCTTTTCTCTTGTTCAGTGACTTTATTGAGGAAATGTTGCTATACAGAATTTTTGTCAACAGAGAGACAGTTGCACACTTCCCCAAGAAGAGCGCTGACACAACTCACCTTTCACTAAAACTCCTCCACCACAGAGAGCTGTATCTCTGATGCCTTCCCCTCCCCACCATCACCACACACACACACACCTACTCTCCCCCTTCTTAGTCTCCGGATCTGTTGTGACAGACCCAAGTTCGTTGAGGTTTCACCCTATATTGTTCTTTTCTTTGTTTCTGTGAGGGACTTACTTCACTTAACATGATTCTCTCTGGTACCATCCATGCTGTATCAAAAGAGAAAATGTTATTGTTCCTCATGGCTGAGTAGTATTGTACTCAGAAAGTTGTTTATTAAGAGGTAGGGAGCAGGAGGGTAGAGCACATGACTTACCATGTGTGAGGTCTTGGGCTGGATTCTCAGCTCCACAAGGAAGCAGCATGTATAGCACTGAAGGGCCTCTGTAGAGAGTAGAATGTGTTTCCTGCTTTTTCCTCTCTCTACCCTCACTCTGGATCTCTGTCGGCCTCTGCCTCTCTTCTCTATCTCCCCTCTTGTTTCTGTCTTTCAAAAATAGAACAACAACAACAACAACAAATAGTGGGCCCGGGATGCCATTCAGTGTTATTGCACATGTGAGGCTCTCTGTTCATTCCCTGATGTTCTATATTTCCATGGCCTTTGCCTTAGGTCTTCTGCTTTGGATAAGCTTAAACAGTGTGTGAAAGAGCTCTTATTTTCCACTTTCTGAGCCACAGCAGCAAAACACTATAAACCAATGGGCCAGCATGAACTGTGTGAGATCAAGAGAAGCCCAGTCATTTCTGGGCCATATTGTGACTGAGAATTCTACTGGAAGCAATTCACGTGGGGGAAGACTTACAAAGGTGTACTACAGTCAGTGTCCTCATCTTCTTTGTGTACCGAGAACGCGCTTACATATTCTTTAACTTCATGCTGTACACAAGGCGCCAGGGATGCAAGCATTTGCTTCAGTAAAGAAAACACATCTGAACACCAACAGAAATTGAAGTCACTCTTTGATTAATAAAGCAATAATATACTACTATCCTCTAAGACCTACCAATGAGCTATAGTGGAACAGGACATTGGAATGTAATGAAAACCACCGTGACTGTGAATTGTACAAGTCTCTAGTGATGGAGGCTTGCTTTTGTGATACCGTCTTGATAGAGGGGACTATATATGGTACTCACTTGACGATCCCTTTACAGACCAAAAGTCAGTGCCTATGAATTCCCTTACTGTAATGTTTTATTGTTTAGGTTGGGGGGAAATGTATGGGATGGGCAGACTTGGGCAAAAACTCAACTTTTCACCAGACCTACTGATTTTCTTGCTCTTCGTTTTCTCTCTTTTCTTCTGTCCCTTCTCTCTCACCCCATGTTTATTCTCCTCTTTTCTAAGGTCTCTAGTTATCAAAGTGAAAATTGTTCCAAGCCCTTGCTAGATACTCATCTTTCTTCCCTTTTCTGCTTTGGTGATCTTAACCAACCTATGACTCTGTGTCATACCACACATCCAAACCTATTCTCACTTGTATGCGCTTATATGTGTGTGTGCAGTCACACACACACACACACACACACACACATACACACACATACACACATACACACACACACACACACTCACACACACATACACACACACATACACACACACACACTCACACACACACACACAAACACACACACTTGAAGTTCTCCCCTGACCTGTATGTTCTGCTCTGTTATCTTCTTGGATATCACTTAGCATATTACACCAATAAAGAGAATCACTGGCATCCATTTTCCTCTGGGCAAACTGAATCTTTCTCAAATAGGACTTCTGCTATCAGTCTAGTTTCTGAGACTCAAAAATCTTGATTTTTTTTTTCTTTTCATAGCCAGTTTCATGCATGTGCCATTTCACTTCCATTTCACTGGCCACTTTTTCATTTGCAAAAAAAAAAATACTGAAAGTAAGAAAAAAGACTTTTTTCCCCCTCTGGGGTTATTTCTGGGGCTTGGTGCCTGAATTGTGAATCTACTGCTCCTGGAGGCTATTTTTTCCCTTTTCGTTAACTTTGTTATCATTATTGTTATTGTTGCCTTTGATGTTATTGTTGTTGGATAGGACAGAGAGAAATCCAGAGAGGAGGGGAGACAGAGAGGGGGAGAGAAAGGCAGACACCTGCAGACTTGCATCACCACCTGTGAAGCGGCTATCCTGCAGGTGAGGAGCCGGAGCTCAAACTGGCTACCTATCTCCTCTGTTTCTTACTCTTTAAAAATATAGAAAAGTGGGTTACAGGGGCTTCTTAGCAATGCTATGTATCCATAAGGCCATTGGGTTCATTCTGATACCTCACAAAAAAAAGTAACAGTTTAAAAGACTCATGCAATGACAGGTTCTCCTCAAAATAGGAAAGAGGACTCAGATTCCCAGCAGCTAAAAATGCCCAGACTAAACAACGCAACTTTTGAATTTGTACTCATTGTATGGAAAACCTACTTGGACACTTTAGACAGGAGTGCAGGGAGAGAGGGGATTGAGCTCTGTGGTAGTTTCATCAATGAGGAAAAAGAGTAAAAGCAAAAAGTCGATTAAAGGTGGACAGTAGTTGTCTAGGCAAGAGAGATGGTGGATGGTGGCTTAGTCTAGAGACACAGAAGATTGTGGAAGTAGGGGAAAGCTAAAAACATATTTTTATCATTGAACTAACTAGAGACAGTCTTTGGATTAGGGAGATGTTGGGCAGACATCAAGAATGGCAGTTTGGGGTTTGTTGTCAACAACTCTGGGAAAAGAGTAAAGAGGAAAGTCCACGTTTTCCCTGCTGTTTCCAATCCCTCTGTAACTCAACAGACAAGGGCCAACACCTAGCAGAATGCAGCTAGTGCTGCAGGAATGGCTGAGCTGGTCACAGACAGGTGAGTCACAGCTAGACTGGGTGGGAAGGGTTTTACAAAGACTTGGAGTTTAGGATGAGGAAAACTCCATCTGAGAAAGGCATGAGAAGAGAGATGGCCTGGACAAGACCGCTGTATCCACCAGCGTACTGCACACCTCCAGGCCCCTGGCTGTGTGCAAATTCAGACTCGCGGGGGGCTGGAGGGGGTGGTGAAATGCTGAGCAAACATTGGCACAGCAAACAGACCTGTGTAGCCTAAGCAAAATGCTGCCTTAAGGACCCAGCGGAGGTCAGAAGTTGAACGAGCCCACAATGTAGGCGACACAGGATTCAGTTTTAGACACACTTGAATAATCTCGTTTCTACAGACTCCAACGGGCCCCTGTTAAGCAATTATCAAATACGAGCTCATCCAAGTTCCAGGAGCAGAGGGCCTCATGAACATTTTTTATGAGAAGCTTTTCTCCCATTCGTTAAGCTGAGACAGATGAAACCTCAAGCCCTCGTTCCAGGAAAGCACTCTAGCTGTGGAGACCAGACTTGGCCTCATCAATAAGTGAGCTGTTAAAATTGATTTCTCCTCATTGAAAGGCAGTCCATTCACAAATACACTCCCACACGGAGCCCATTCCAGTCCGCACTCTGGGCTGCTCCAAATGGGGCTTTTGCATGGCAAGCCCACCTATGAAACCGCTTATTGATGTTGTCACTGTGTAAAATCCTATTTCTCCTCCTATTCGCCATGCTCCAAATGTGAATGTCAGTCAGGGTCTTGGGGTTTTTCCATTCCTCAGAAACAATACTTTGGTCTATAGAAAGCATTTTATTCCTGTCACGGCCCCTGGTGAACTATTTGGGAAGATAAGTATCACTTAAGGAAAGATGACTGGTGATTGCTTTGTCTATATCTTGTAATAGCAGTATTCCATGTGGTTCACAGGCAAGAGAACATTTACCGTATTATTGCCATTTTCAGAGGAGGAAGAAAAAAAAAACACCTCTCCCAGAATAACATTGGTCATATTTTTGGAAATTGAGGAAATATATAAAACTATTGCTTTAGAAAAATAGACAGGCTGTCGAACAGGGCTTTCCTTGCTTGTCAGGCAAGTGATACCAATAAATTAATAAGTGAGCACAGAGCCGGGAGAACTCTGCAGAGGAAAATGCCCGTGGACAATGTGTCCACACAGTTCACATTTTCTGTCCATCTCTTTTCTTCATTTTCAGAAACTCGAAGAAGGGACATAGAGCAATACATGCAATCACTTGCAAAAGCACATTTTTAAATGGGATTTCTGGGATCAGTCTATAGTGAAGAAAATAAAAAAGGCAGGTAGCTTCCGGAAACTGCCCGACAGGAGTTATTTGAATTTAAGATGCAGTCCAGATCGCTCCTGCTGTCTCATTAGGGCCAGACACTGGAGCTGGCCAACTGCTTCCAGAAATGGTGGCCTGTGGTGCCTGAGGCTCCTCTCTCCCCCAGCAGTCCAGGGGGGACATTGCCACTGCTGTAACTCCACACAGAAAACTCTTCTCTGTTTGCAGCCAATTCTGTCTGCTTCCTGTGACATCAGCTAACATTTCCATTTAAAGTGAGTGAGAGAGAGAGAGAGATTTCTTTAATTTCTAGCTACCTCTGGCCTCATTTCAAGACACAAGCCATTGTGCAGTGCCTTATCCTTGAAGGCTGTGACTTAGCTGGGTTCTATGTGCAACATCTTGTTTTTGAGACTATGCCCCCTTTTTGCAGAAATAGTTGAAGATAGTTAGGTACAGGGATGGTGGGTGGGTGAAGGGGAACAGCTGGATGGCATGTCTCAGCACAAGGAGCTCGTGTTCAACTTTTGCTTTTTCTCAAACTGTCTGCCATTAGGAAGGGAGGGGAGTCTTTGTCCCAGGGAAGTGAGATGAGCAAGAAGAACTGATTATCCTTTATGCATCAGCAATCACAGAAACGTGGGGTAAACATTCAGAAGACCCCAACTACTCAGCCGCCCAAGGATGATCACGTGCTCCGGCCTGGGGGCTCACAGCTGCAGTGAGCCGGCCTAGAGCATTTGTCTCGGCAGAATGCTGTTTGAACGGGTCGTCACCAGCAACAGCTGAACATCCGAGGGTTAAGGGGCGGGCGGCCTGGCCCACTCCAGCGTCTTCCAGAGCAGCCTTCTGGTCAGGTAGGCGTCCAGAATCAATGTTGCTGAACTCACCTTGAGCCAGTGTGCTTCTGGGAGGAGGTTCTAGGGAGGTGAAAGGAATCAGGAAATACTGGATGGAAGAGACAGACCGTTGGCTCAAGGCTCCCATTTTGTGGGATGGCATGCTGGAGAGGAGTGACTTTGCCTTGATCCCTAAAGGTGATAGAAGCGTCAGCCTCCCACACTCGCCTTCCCCACCCCTGCTGTGTCTCCTACAATCCATTCGCCAGGCCTGTGTGTACACCACCACCGTGTCCTTTTTTTTTTTTTTTTCTTTTTCTATAGGATTCCAGGTTCCGCCTGTGAGTCAAAATGAGCAGTGGCTTCTTTCTTCCTGGGTTGACTAAGTGGCCTTCCCGTCTAGTCAGTGTATCTGTTGAGATCTTGCTTTTGGTGTCAGTTCACAGTGATGAGAAGGTGAAGTGTGTAAGCTTCTTTTGAACTAAGCTAGGGCATGAAGAGCGAGCCAATCCCGAGGGCAATCTCTGTGACAAGGGTATGGCAAAGACAGAGGTCTGGCTTCTCGTTCATAACAGCATCTTGTGTTTACGTAGAGACTCAATGTTTATAGGATTTCAATTGTTTTGACGCATCGTCAAGATATATGCCATCTACCGCTGTTAATGCCCGGTTTAAAATTATTACCTCTCGGTTACACAGGTGGTAATGGTTTTCAAATACTTGCCATAGATTATCTCATTTGATTTTTCTAATACCTTGCTTATGGGTTTTAATGATGACAAATGAGAGGTTCCAAGAGGAAATGTTCTTTGCTTACTCTAGACCGTGTCATTAGTTAAAGGGAAGTTTGCATCTTTTATTTCTAATTTTATTTTTGTCTGGTGATTTTTTGTTTGTTTGTCTGTTTCTTTCTTTCTTTATTCACTTACCATGTGAATTCTCATGCCATGGGGATGTTGAGTGTGTATCCGTCTTCAGTCATACAATAGACCAGATAGCTACCCAACATCTACTTACATTTTGTGAGGAAGGAATTTGCTCTGGAGGATTTGGAATGAAGACAGAAAATATTCAGTTTCTCCATGCACAGACTGAGCTGCTTGTCTTTGTGTAACTAAAATGGTCTGGTAATTATGTGAGCCCAGACAGAAATGCATAGGGGAGAATTTTTTCTTTTTTTCCACTTCTTACCTCTTGGGTTCTTCAGCTAATCCTGATGATTGCATTGATGCAAAACAGATTAACAAGAATAAGCAAATTATTTTTTTTCCCCTATGGTCAGAAGCCCCAAAGACAGGAGAACCAAAGTCGTAGTAACCAAAGCAGGAAACTTGGATGCCTCTTAGATACTGAATTGACAAGACAAAGGAGACTGGGCTTGGAGAAGTAACCCATCTGAGTAACAAGCTTTGTTTATACAGCCTTCCTGGCTCTGAATCCTCTCTCTCTCTCTGGTGATAAAGATGCCTTTGGATCTGTACACAGAAGGGTGAAGTACACTTCTGTACCTGTTACAAGGGCAACACATTTTCTACTTTCCAAGGATACAAATGAAAGCCAGAGAATTCTTCTCGCACCAGCTGTTTCTTAAGAGACTTTAATTCCAGATAAGAACATGGCCTCCTTGTGTCCTAGTCTTCCCTCTGCTCTGTGTGTCTTCTGCACCACGGCGGAGGCGCAGAAGCCTTCACGCACTGGAGGCATCTTTAGATGGAAGAGGAAGTTCTGTCATTGAAGACAGCCTCTGCAGGTGTGGCAGCAAAGTGCTGTGAAAGATGACAACTGAATCGGAGCCAAGAAGTTCATCCAGTCCAGTCCGTAGCCCAGCTTTGCTTTTTCTGAAAATAAAATACCAGTGCTGTGTAGGCTTTTCTTCTTTGTTCCTGCTTTAAGCCCCCAAGGCTTGACATGGAATAAGTCAGTGTGTTTATAGAACATAGAGCTGGTCTCTGATTATCAAGACATAAAAACAGTTAAAGCTACCAGCAGCCCCAGAACTCACGATGGGGGACAGGACACAGACTGATTCTGTTTCTGCTGTTTCTAAACACCACACGCTTCCAGCTAGACTCAGGCTTATTTGTGGCAAATGCACATGCCGGAAACCACTCAGGGATTCATGTCTTGCTTTTCAACAATTTGACAGCAAGCATCAAACAGTGCAATGCCAGCCATGGGATATTGCTTTTATGCCAGTTTCAGCTATGCCCTATTGAGATTTTTGGCCCCACAAATCCATAAGGTCACAGAGACCTTCTCCTGCAAACACAGAACTTACATATACAAATTAAAATTCCATTTCCTGCATCTCTTCCATTCACAAGGAGCAATTAAAGTGGAGTATCTCATAGACTCTAGGATGCTGGCAAGGACATTGGTTTCATCTGCCTCAGTGGGCCATGCCAAAATACCTCTTTCATTTATTAGAGGCATTTGCTATTGCCACCAACTTTGTGCTCAATGGTATTCCAAGGCCAAATTCATTCATTCATCCACTTGTTTAAAGAAATAAAAACCACTATAGGAGCCATTAATTGATTAACCTGTGGCGATTCCTTACATTAAGCATCTTTATCCTCCAGTTGAAGAAAGAGATGGAGTAGGTCTCTGCAGGGCATCAGAGAGCTGAGCCAGCAGCCGCAGGGAGGCAGCTCTCCTGCTCCAGCCTTATGCTGGGGGCACCCGGAGTTCATCTACTATGCCACTGACTCTATCTATAAGTTAACCCGGAGAGATAAAGTCCCTGTGAAGACAAAAACATGCTTTGTATTCACTCATCGGTCCCCCTAGATGTTAATCATATAAATAATCTACCAGCGTATACTTCTTAAGAACAGTAGAAATGTATCATTTTATGAATAAATACTCAGTGACTAGCCGGTATAAGAGGGAACAGTATTACCTCTAGAGGAGGTCGAGGAGGAATAACCAGGTAAAAGTTACCACTGAAGAGTTGGCATGGTGTTAGTTGACTTAAGTCAATCACCTACTGTAGGCTTGTCTTACCAGTTAAGTGGGGTAACAGAAAACCACATAGCTGTTTCATCACAAAAGAGCTTCACATTGCAGGCCAGGAAAGAAATACATTATAAAAAAATGTGTGTACTTCAAAAACAGATGCCAAGATAGTGAGGTCAAACTATACAATGAACCTATTGTACTTGAATTATGCTTGAGGTAACTTCTCAGCTCATAATGACCCTTCTTTCTCAAAGAAATGAGCCTCATGTCAAGATCTCCTCTAGCAGAAGTAGATGTAACTCTACAGAATGACATGTCCTCTCAGCAGTAAATAATCACAGCAGAATTGATAAGTGAGACAACCCAATCAAACTAGGTTAATCACATATATATAATTGTTTTTCCAGTGGGAAGGCAAAAGGCAAATCTCTCACAGGGCAGAAAGTCATCATAGTCATATAATATTGGCAGTTCTACTCTAGGCGTTTATGTTGTCATGTTACTGAAGTCGCTAGGACTGGCCTTCTTTCTTCCCTTCTGAAGTTTTGTTTGTTCAGTTCTTCCTGGAATTCTATTATTTACCCAACTGTCTTTCTAACGAATCCCTTCTCCTCCTTGAACTACACAGAGGTTAATGAACATGGTGTACAGATGGGCAATGCTAAGAATCGGTGGGACCAGACCCAAGTGAGTTGGAACCAGAGAGAAAAGAAATACAGTGCAGGACTTCAGAAAGGATCTTTCCCCTACCCCACCCCCCCAAGTGCAACAGAGTAAGAAAGGCAACCCAAGGTAACGGAGTGGGCCAGGCAGCAGACAAAGCAGCACAGAGTCAACTGAGTGTCAAGAGCAGAGTTCCTTTGCCAAGAAAAACATGAGTCCCTCTTCAATATTTAAAGGGTGGCGACAGTGGTGGGAAAGGCTGACCAGACCCAGTGGCTACATTTCAACATACTCCCTTTTTGTGTGTCTGAAAAGGTATAAAGTCATCACGTGTTTCTACCTTGGAGACCCTGCAACTTGGTCCTTGAGTAGGGACTATCCATAGATTCCTGGGTTCGTTCTATGAAAAGGACACTTAACGGGGCAAGTCTTAAGAGAGGCTCCCTCCCTCTCTCCTTCTCTCACAAAAGGAAATAAAAAGTATCTTAAAAAAATGGGATGCAGAAGGTGAACCCCCATTTTTAAAGATGCTTTTTAGTCTACCTTCTGCACCCCATAATGACTCTGGGTCTATACTCCCATAGAGATAAAGACTAAGAAAGCTTTCAAGGGAGTGGATGGGATACGGAGGTCTGGTGGTGGGAATTATACCCCTCTTATCCTATGGTGTTGTCAATATTTCCATTTTATTAATGAATAATAAATTTTATAATGACAACAAATGATGTGGCCTCCAGTGTGCATCTTCTCTATACTGTTTTGAATAGCAGCCTTCACTACAATGAACTCCAGCTTCCTTTTTTTCCTGTTAATCCATGTAATACATTTTTCTGATTATTCTTGTGTGGGCAGAAGTGGAAGGAATAAGAATACCTGGATTTATAGGGGGTCGGGCGGTAGCACAGCGGGTTAAGCACACATGGTGCAAAGCGCAAGGACCGGTGCAAAGATCCTGGTTCGAGCCCCCCGGCTCCCCACCTGCAGGCAGGTCCCTTCACAGGCGGTGAAGCAGGTCTGCAGGTGTCTGTCTTTCTCTCCCCCTCTCTGTCTTTCTCTCCTCTCTCCATTTCTCTTCATTTCCAACAATAATGACATCAGTAACAATGATGATAATAACCACAACAATGGTAAAAACAACCAGGGTAACAAAAGGGAAAAAAATGGCCTCCAGGAGCAGTAGATTCATGGTGCAGGTACTGAGCCTGGAGCTCCAGCAATAACCCTGGAGGCAAAAAAAAAGAATAACTGGATTCACCTTGAGTTTCTGGTGTACCTGGGCCAGGAAGTTCAGTTACATAGGGGTGTAGAGCTGGGGTGTGGGGCAAGATAAAATGCAACCGTGTGTAACCAACATTAAAACTGTTTTCTCCAACTCCCCCCAAATGGTTAAGGACAAGTATCAAAGTGATGAACCACTAATTTCCTTTTAGTGGGTACATCTATAAAAATAATTTTCCTTGTGGTCTAAAAATAAGTTCTGTATATCTAAGAACTGAATAAACAGAATGCCCTAAACTCTAATCCAGGTTCTGTCTTGGCCAAAAGAACTTTAATTGGCAACTTTTTGCTTTGTTTTATTTAGCGATTTATTTATTGTCTTCAGAGTTATTACTGGGGCTCATCGGTGCCAGCACTACCAATCCAGCACTTCTGACAGCCAGTTTGCCCTTTTTATTGTATTCTATTTTTTTTCTAGTTTATTCAGTAGGACAGAGAGACATTGTGAGGAGAGAGGGAGAGGTAGAGAGGGCGAGAAGACAGACACCTGCAGACCTGCTTCACCACACATGAGTTATCCCCACTCCAGGTGGGGAGCAGCAGCTCAGAGGAGGGTCCTTGTGCACAGTACTATGTGCGCTTAGTAGGCGGCACCACCACCTAAGCCCCTCAATTCTTATTCTGTATTTTTGTCGGACTCAGGTGTGGGATGCTTGTGTTGTGTGTCTGGGGCCAGCTCAGCAGATAAGAAAGCATGCCCAAAGCCCCCCGTGTGCTCCCTGTCACTGCATATGATGGAGTGTTGATCTGGCTTCTCTTGCTTGTAATAAAATAAATAAATCTTCATTTGAAAGAAGAAAAGATGAAGCAGAACACCAACAAATATCTCCAGAAAGGCTGTTCTTTTGTAGTTTGTAGGGTGGCAGGGAGCCCTGGCCGGCTCCTGAGAGAGGGACAGATAAGACCCATGAAATTTCCACTCACTGTAGGATATTTATCCTAAGCCAAATCTGATTTCCTAAAAAAAAAAGATTCATTTATTCCTCATCTCAAGTTTCACACTGGGGTTGTCCATCGGCCACAGAAATGTAGCCCTAATCTTTCTCTGAGCTGCTGAGGAAAAATACCAAAAGCATTTGAAGTACAATCATGACTGATAACAGCTCTTAAGCAACTAATCTAACTTAATAGCACATCTTTCTCCTCCTAAGCTTTCCAAAAACCGTGCCAAGGCATTTTGAGTCTGCCTTTTAATATTGTTGCTCTGAGAACACAAAACCGGCCTGAGTTCTTCTTGTAAGATTAATTAAAATAGACATACTTGGAAGCACAGGACAAGACCAGAATTTTTCTAATATGAACGCTTTTCGTGACATATTTTCTATAATGTCACCACGACATCTTGCTTTACTTCTTTAAATATTAAACAAATAATTAAGGCAGCAGGCTGTTGGTTCCATTCCTTACCACTCAGGTAAAGTTTCTCAGCTCTCTTTCTTTCTCTCTGGTGGGATAAAAATAACCCCCCAAAGAAAGGCTAAATCTGACATGAGTGAAATAGGGTCATTAGTGATGATCAATACACAGCACCTATTTTCTGAAGACTGGTGGTTGGCAAGTCACTGAGGGCAAAGCGCTTGTAAGCTCTTAAGGTTCAGGGAGCTAGAACTGACATGAATGAGTCCAAAGCAGAGTTCTCTCTCTCACAAAAATAAATTGTTCATTTTCAAAAGCTCTTATAAGCAATACAAATAAGTTATAAGTAATAAAAAATAACTTACTTGGCGGGAATCAGGCAGTAGCGCAGCGGGTTAAGCGCGGGTGGCGCAAAGCGCAAGGACCAGCATAAGGTTCCCGGTTTGAGCCCCCGGCTCCCCACCTGCAGGGGAGTCGCTTCACAGGCGGTGAAGCAGGTCTGCAGGTGTCTATCTTTCTCTCCCCGTCTCTGTCTTCCCCTCCTCTCTCCATTTCTCTCTGTCCTATCCAACAATGATGACATCAATAACTACAACAATAAAACAACAAGGGAAACAAAAGGGAATAAATAAAATAAATAAAAATAAAAATTAAGAATTTCCTAAAAAAAATAACTTACTTGACATCGAAAGACTAAGAAGATGGGGAGCGTTTGTTATGAGGTAGGCAGTATCTCATTATTTTCAAAGCTAGACCCGGTTCTTCTTTGTCCATAGCCATTTTTATTAGTGATTTAATATTGATTTACAAAATTGTGAGATAAAGGGTGTGATTCCACATCTTTCCCAGCACCAGAGTCCTGTGTCTTCATCTTCTCCACTGGAAACTGCAGTAGTTCTCCTATGGTCACAGATGTGGGTTGACATTGTATCTGTCACAATCTAGCTCTCTTTATATTTTCTTTGCCCATTTTTTTATAGTCCTGCCTTAATTTCCTTTCTAAGTCACATCTCCACTTCTAAGTACCCTATTTTCCTGCCTCTTCTTCCTCAGGTAAGAAAAATAGTGCCTGACTTCCTCCTGAATTTTTAGATTCACCTCCCTTTCAGCAATGGTATGAAAACAAGATTTCTGCAGATAGATACTTTGGTTCCTAGTGGAACTGGAGTTCAGAACCCTCTGGGCATCTTCCCCTAACATTTCTCCCCCTCTGGGAGTATGGACCAGAATTCTTTATAGGGAGCAGAAGGTGGGAGTTCTGGCTTCTGTCCTTGCTTCTCCACTGGACATGGGTGTTGGCAGTAGGATTCATTCCCCCCCACCCCCAGCCTGTTTCTGTCTGTCCCTAGTGGGGCAGGGCTCTGGGGAGGGGAGGTTCCAGGACACATCAGTGGGGTCATCTGAAGCTGGGATGATCCTTTCGTTTGCACTGAGAGCCCATGCTTCATCCCTGCCACTGCATAGGATGGAATGTTGCCTCCCTAGGCCAGGAAAAGGCTTAGGGAAAGTCTGGTGTCTTCAAACATGACTGTTGCATGATAGGTTCAGGCGGAAGAGATGGAGAAGACATCCAGTTTCACAAGCCTCCATCATAGTGCTCCATCCCTCTTCCTCCCCACTTAGCGGCTAACTGCAGTACCTGTGTGCTGGTCGTAGCAGTCAGGACTCCCCCATCAAGTGTATGGTAGCTCTATGCAGCTGGTTTGAGTCTTAATGTGAAGGCCACCCATGCCAAGTGGCCATGAGCACACCGAAGATGAGTTCTGATCTTGCCATCACAGATTAAGACACGATGAGATAATTGCCTACCAAAATAGAGGTGAGATTTCAAAACAGAATTCCCTTAATTAATCTGAAATTAATAACCAACATGCAAAATTTCGATTATGGAATGCCATTTATAGCTTTGACTGACCTGAGAGGATACTTACGAGCGGGTATCGTCTGCCCAGGTAAATCAGGTTGGCTTCATGGTAGCATCTGCAACTTGCCTCACCATGTGTCCTGGAACCCAACCTCCACAGAGCCCTGCCCCACTAGGGAAAGATAGAAACAGACTGGGGGTGTAGATCCACCTGCCTGCACCCATGTCCAGTGGCAAAGCAATGATAGAAGCCAGAACTCCCACCTTGTGCTCCCCATAAAGATCTTTCTTTGGTCCAGACTCCCAGAGGGATAAAGAACAGGGAAGCTTCCAATGGAGGGAATGGGACACGGAACTCTGGTGATGGGGACTATATGGAATTATAACCCTCTTATCAAGCATTATTAAATCACTAATACAATAAATATTTTTAAAAGATGGTATTGTTATCAAAAGTCTATCTGGAAATGTCCAGGGAGCTGAGCAGTGACACATCTCCTTGGGCACAATGTCACAACACACATGGACCCAGGACTGCAGAGGGACAGTTTCACGAACCGTGAATCAATGCTGCAGGTATCTGTCTATCTCTCCATTCCTTTTCAGTTTCTCTCTGTCCTATCAAATAAGTAATAAAATAAACAAAGAAAAAAAACCAGGTTTGAATTCAGCCTTGGGCCGGCCAGAGCACACCAGAGCATCCCTGCTCGTGGATATAATTCCAACCTGGTAGGCAGGCCAAAGTCTAGGACTGTGTGCCAGAGCTCAGTTCTTCTTTTCTTTTTTTGCACATTCACCTGCTAGAGGCACGAGTAGACAAGCCAAGGGCTGTGCAGTCAGGGGCTGCCGGGTGGCATGAGAGCCCCCAGAACCTCATTCTCTCTGCCCACTCTGAGCTTTGCCTCTTTGAGAGTCTGTCTCAGAGATGAGAGGACACTGGAGAGGGACACTGACCTGACTTCCTGCGACTGCGCAGTCCCACGACCCACAGTGGCAGAGTGCAGGACTCGCAGCAAGGGATGGGGCACAGACAGATGGCACAAACCATGCTGGAAATGGGGTTGGGGGTCCTGGCCAGCTGAGGGCACCCCGCTTGGTCTGAGCCTACTACCCCACACCACCTTGAGGCTGTTGCTGGGTAACGGGGCAGAAGACTGTTTTGAGAATGATCATATTTGCGGGGATGGGTGAATTGGTAGGGTGGAGTTGTGTTTCTTTCTTCTTCCTGTGGTACCTATTCCTGGAGGCTGTAAATATTCATCTGAGTTTTGCATAGCTGAGAGGAAAGTGTTATTTAAATGAGAGTGGGAGGGTGATTCACCCGCTTGGGAGTGTGGCCCCGTTATGCTTTGCTGGCAGTCTGCAGCAGCAGCAGGAGAGACAGAGACTTCTGGGACCATTATTGACACAGATGACGGTGCATTGCAACCAGGGCTTGTTTTAGTGACTGAGAACAATGGGGGTAGGGGGTGAGGGGGCAGGAGGAGAGGATGCTGGTTAGCGTCTCGCAGGAGGTGCACGCACAGACACACCACGGAGGGGACCAGCCAGGGATCCTCTCAGATGTGGCTGCAGCCACTCTGTTGACCTGCAGCCACTCACCCCCACCTCTCCCCCGCAGACCCCTTCTCAGATACTCAGAAAGGAACCCCCCTTCCTCTCCATGAGCGATATCACCACACTGAAACACAGCATTTGCTAAACCCAGGAGAGCTGACTCTGGGAGGTAATGGGGAGAAACGTTTCCTTTCAAATGGAATCTGGCAGCCTTAGCAAATGAGTCAGTAGGGGGGTGGGGGATTGTAAGAACTTAAAAAAAAAAAAGGCATCACCTGACTTCATAACACTCACAGCCCTGAAATCTTTATTATTATTATTATTATTATTATTATTAATTTTACTATCTTTGTTTATTTTTCCCTTTTGTTGCCCTTGCTTTTTTTTTTTTAATTGTTGCTGTTTTATTGATGTCCTTGTTGTTGGATAGGACAAAGAGAAATGGGAAGAGGAGGGGAAGACAGAGAGGGGGACTGAAAGACAGACACCTGCAGACCTGCTTCATCGCCTGTGAAGCGACTCCCCTGCAGGTGGGGAGCCAGGGGTTCGAACCGGGATCCTTAGGCCGGTCCTTGCACTTTGCGCCACGTGTGCTTAACCCTCTGCACTACTGCCCGACTTCCACAGCTCTGGAATCTTAACATGGGCACACACTCACCTGTCATGCTCCCTCTACTGCCAACCCCAAAGCCCCAACCTGTTTTTCCAGAAGATGATTTTATTTATTTATTTACTTAGGGTTACATAATTAAAATTGCCTTCCTTCCAAAAGCTTCCCCACATGTACTAAGTCTTCCCATGGAAGCCTACTTCCTGGGTCCAGACACAGCCTGCTGTGCGTGGCAGGGAACAAGCTCCTCTCTCGTGAAAGAGAGTTTCCTGCAGCTGCTGTGGCCTCTCTTGGCCATGGCTTGGTCAGGAGCCTTGGGAGCCAGAAGACAGACTTGCTGGCCTCCCTGTTAGCCAAACACAACAGCGGTTCACAGGACACTCAGTTATGGACTCTGGTCTCTTAGCCCTCAGGGAGATGTCTACAGATTATATATGCGCCTCTGGGACATCACGGACCCAAAGCCATTACACTTCCAATCCCAACTGTGCTTGAGCAGATGATCTTTCTTATCTGTAGGTTTTCCCAGCCCTGGTCCTCAAGTCCATGTCCTCCAGCAAAATTTTGTCTCGCCTGTGAGACAGCCATAGGCAAATGACGGAGTCGGGCTCTTCCTGGCCCCTGGATTCACCCTGTGCCATGAGCCACTCACAGGTGGGTGCCCCAGCTCAAGAATCCAGGATTAAAAACCAGGGTACAGATGAAGGTGGGACAGAGAGCAGAGATGGGCTGGAGAAAGAATTACCAAGGGAACTATTTTCTAATCGTTGACATTTGGAGCTTATACTAGATTGCAGCAATTGGTTACACAGCGGTTTCAGTCTGGATGCCTCCTTCAGGAGGGGTCATGCTTCCTATCTTTCAGTCATTTGTGTTTATTGACAATCTTTTTTCTTCAATTAGTGATATAATAATGATCAACAAGATTGTAAGATAACAAGGGTACAATTCCACACAGTTCCCACCACCAGAGTTCTGTGTCCCATCCCCTCCATGGGAAGCTCCCTTATTCTTTATCCCTCTGGGAGGATGGACCCAAATTCTTTATGGGGAGCAGAAGGTGGGAGTTCTGGCTTCTGTCATTGCTTCTTCGCTGGACATGGGTGTCGTCAGGTGGATCCCCACCCCCAGCCTGTGTCTGTCTGTCCCTAGTGGGGCAGGGCTCTGGGAAGGGGAGGCTCCAGGACACATGGTGAGGGTGTCTGCCCAGGGAAGTCAGGATGCAGTCATGGCAGCATCTGCAACTTGATGGCTGAAAGGTGGTGAGATATAAAGCAGAATAAAGTGTTTAATAAGTAGGAAACCCAAAGGAAGGACTAGAGCAGATGAAACTAAGGGTCTTCATGTGGAAAGAAGGTAGGAAATCTACTTTAGGTCTGTTCCAAAGGGCTTTAGCAGCTGACTTTAGTAATTTTTGTTTGAGCCTGATTGCTAACATGCAGGTGGATTAAAAATATTGTCTGAGAAGATAGTGTTAGAGTTGAGAACAGACCAGAAAGCTGGGTTAGGTCAGAGAGAGGCTCCCAAATATGAGAAAATATGTAAATACCATTAACTCTTTGCCTCATCAATCTGACCCAGGAGTCACATCTGTTCACATTCAGCACAGGAGCCTGTGTGGCCTCCAAGTTTCTGTCAGTCTGAGCTCGCTGTCCATGGTCACAGCTGGAACATTCCAGGCTGCTCTCATGTCAGGACCCGTCTTCCTCGAGGGGCAGAGCAGGCTGACCAGCCTCCCTTCAGAGAGTGGGGAGTCTGCACCATGGCTGCTCTGCAGTGAGGTCCTGGAGAGGCCCACACATAGAAGGTACTGTCAGAAGTCTTAGGCATGTTACTGAAGGTAGAGAAATGCAGACTTTGCTCAGAGTGTCAGCACCCACGTCTCCTCTGGGTTTAGGTTAAGAAAGCTTAGACTGCGGCTGTTGTGTCTGAGCATGACCAAACACTCCAGGCAGCAACACCCCTGAGAAGACGCCTTCCGGCTCAGAGAGGGTGCTGGCCTTCGCTGAACACAGGCCTGCTTTCTGTTACTTCCCTTTGAAAAATATCCCGTGTCTTCTGCTGGTGTTACATTCGCGGGAGGAACAACCCTTTCCTTACTGCACTTCTAGGCAAAGAACATATGTCGCGAATGCCACGGCCATATTTAGATGTTGTCTGTTGTTTGGTTCACTGCGTCTGCCTCCAAGTTACCTTCTACGTGGCAATTACCCACGAGATCTGAACACTCTTGCCAATTAGTGTGAGGTGGCTCTCCTTTCCCAATTAACTGTCCACCTGCCATTCTAAAATTCAAGTTAGTCATAGTCAGCCTTTCCCCTCTTCAGCCTTTAGCAAGGTGGGGGGGGGGGGAAGTACCGAGCTTCTTTATGCAGAGAATAATTAATGTGTGAAATGAATCACCAAAGGCAGCAATGAAACAAGCAACTGTGAGAATAGTCAAAGAAGAGCCAGACAAGAGAGAAAAAAAAAGTGCCATGATACAAACATTAGACAGACAGGTGGATGGGTTTGGAGCCACCATATGGCCGCCTTCTGTCTTGAAACGTACTGTGAGGTTCTATTTTGCAAAAACCCTTCAAGAACCCAGTTGATTTCTGAACAGTAAATTATGGCAAAGAAAATGCTCATGACGCCTCAGCCATGTCCATTATTTCAGTGTCAGTGCTGTTTTTCTGGGGATGTGTTTTCAAGTCTGAACTTAGCACACTTGTCATACTGTAAATGAGGTGGCAGAAGGCAAGGTGGGAAGATGGGGAAGAATTTGGGCTTGTTTTCTTTCCTCAGGAGACCCACGTCTCTATGCACTTTCCCAACGCACCGTGGGAGAAAATGGTGGTACCTCACTGCAGCCAGTGGCAACAACCACCATGATGTAATTCCAAGGGGCCGAGGGAACGGCAGACGTGCAAGGCAGCAGATAATGAAAACCAGTGTCATTTCTGGAAAACATTAGAGACTCTTTCTCTCCCCCTCAGGAAGGCAGAGCATATGATTCCCATTCTCACATTATGACAGAAACTGCATGTAGGGGGTGGCTGCCTGAAATTCCGAGAGCCCATACAAAATGAGGAATTACAGCGTGCTTCCTCAAGCCCAGTTTAATTGACACCCCGGTTGACAAGATAGCACAGTTTTGACAGTAACTCTGCAGTAAAGGAGTCTCTCTTCAATTTTCCAAAAGGCAGTTCTTGCCAACAAGCTGAGAGAGAAGAGACCCAGAGTTCTTTGCAGAGCCCTTTCCTTCAAGCCTTTGAAGCACAGTCCACAGTCCACGCCACCATACCAGCCCCGAGATAACACCGGGGCTCCTTTGGTTGTGACCAAGAGACATTTCTCTGTCTCTACTCGCATCTGAACACCTCAACTGTAGAATCATCTGGACCTGTCAATTCCATCCTCCCTTGACTCCTCTCAGGGAATTTACTGTGTGGTGCCTGTGACTGACCTGTGATCTGGTTTTTGCTGCCACTCCACTGACTGCTTTGGGCGCCAATTTTTTTTTATTATCTTTATTTATTTACTGGATAGAAAGAGGCAGAAATCGAGAGTGAAGGGGGTAATAGGAAGAGAAACACCTGCAGCATTGCTTCACCATTTGTAAAGCCTTCCTCCTACAGGTGGGGACACGGGACATGAACCTGGATCCTTCTGCATCATAACATGTGAGCTCAACCAAGTGCACCACCACCCGGGCCCCATATATTTGCTTTTCAATGCCACCTTATGGCTTTACTTATTTTTATTTTTATTTTATTTTATTTTTTAATATATATATTTATTTATTTATTCTCTTTTGTTGCCCTTGTTGTTTTATTGTTGTAGTTATTATTGTTGTTGTCGTTGTTGGATAGGACAGAGAGAAATGGAGAGAGGAGGGGAAGACAGGAGGAGAGAAGGACAGACACCTGCAGACCTGCTTCACCGCCTGTGAAGCGACTCCCCTGCAGGTGGGGAGCCAGGGTTCGAACCGGGATCCTTCTGCCGGTCCTTGTGCTTTGCGCCACCTGCGCTTGACCCACTGCGCTACGGCCCGACTCCCGTTTTATTTTTATTTTTATGAATGCTACAGAGACCAGAGCACTGCTCAGCTCTGGTTTATGGCAGTGCTGGGGATTGAACCTGAGACCCCAGAGCCTCAGGCATGGAAGTCTTTTACAGAACCACTGTGCTATCTCTCCGGCATTATATTTAAGCCGCACATCCACCCTGACTGCCTGGCACTGAGGAGAAGGTGGAGGTGGTGGTGCAGGAGGAATCTGCAAATTTCTACTGTCACAGTGAGGCCAGTGGGTAGCACTTCTGCCAAAGCCCCAGACACCAATGATCACAGTAGTCACTGCAGACGTAGCTAACTGTAGTCCCCTTCAAGGTGACCTACAAGGCAAAAGCAAACTTGAAACAAAGGTCTTCTTGTGGGAACTGCTGCACGTTCCAACATGAGACTCAAAGGCCTACAGTGTCCTTTATCCGTCCACGCTGGTACCATGTAGACCAGAAAGCCAGAAAGCCAAGATTCCTAGTGCGTAATGCAGGGTCAACAGCTAGGTATGTCCTGTGTCCTGTGAAGACTGTAACTTCCTCTCCCCAAGTCTGCTTTGAGCTCTTAGAGATGAGAGTGAATAACACTGAGTGACAGACACTATGGCCCCAAGAAATGTTCTCCCATGGGAATAGTTATCTTCCTTAGGCTGAGGCAGTCCCAGGAGGAGAGGATGTCTGTCCTGTCATACAGTTAGACATCTACTAGGGCCATGCCAGAGTACAGTCTCCTATGGGGTCAGACTGGGTACATTGTCACAACTCTAAAAAGTCAACAGAATTGTAGTGGGTTGTTGGAAAAATCATGATGCTTTTTTTTTTTTTTTGCTTTGAAAAACAAAAATCCGTCCTGACTTTTCTAACAACCCAATGTCTCTACATTCACTTGACCGTCAACTTTATACAAGCCAACAGCAAATATATAAGAAGAAAGTAGAAACAGAGATCTAAAATTGAGAGAGCACCAGTCTGGATGGAGTACAAGGTGCTGGAGATCCAACTTGAGACTTGGTGTGTGCCAGGCCCGAGCTCTACCTCCCTACCCCCTCCAGGACTATGCCAATTAGATGATTTAGTAAAAACAGATTTCTTGAATCAATCAAGTGGGGAATACTACCTTTTTCTCCATACTATCTTGTTGTCAGTGAAAACTAGGGGAATCACAGTTCTTCAGCAGTGAGAAAAAGCAAGCGACACAATGATCAATAGTGGATCTTGGCAGTGGTGCTCCCTGTAGACTACACACGTGACTACGTGCCATGACCTGCATCCAAGCCTGAAGTTCCCCACCTTAGGAAGAAGACTCATGCATAGTAAAGCAGAGCTGCAGGTGCCTCTTTCCCTTCCAACTCTTATCTTCCTCATCCTTCTCGATTTCTCTGTCGCTATCAAAAAAACAAAAAATAGAGGGGGGAGAAAACCACCGGAAATGGTGGATTCATTGTGTATGCACAAAGTCCCAGAAATAACACTGGTGGCAAAAATATAATATAATATAATATAATATAATATAATATAATATAATATAATATAATATAATATAATATAATATAATATAATATATACATAGTAAATAGCTTTTTTAAAGAAAAGCAACTATTTCCAATTTTTTAAAAAAATTTTATTTATAAAAAGGAAACATTGACTAAACCATAGGATAAGAGGGGTACAACTTCACACAATTCCCACCACCAGAACTCCGTATCCCATCCCCTCCCCTGACAGCTTTCCTATTCTTTATCCCTCTGAGAGTATGGACCCAGGGTCATTGTGGGATGCAGAAGGTGGAAGGTTTGGCTTCTGTCTGTAATTGCTTCCCCGCTGAACATGGGCATTGACAAGTGGATCCATACTCCCAGCCTGTCTTTCTCTTTCTCCAGTGGGGAAAGGCTCTGGGGAAGCGGGGTTCTAGGACATATTGGTGGGGTCATCTGCCCAGGGAAGTCTGGTTGGCATCATGCTAGCATCTGGAACCCGGCAGTTGAAAAGAGAGTTAGCATACAAAGCCAAATAAACTGTTGACCAATCATGGACCTAAAGGCTGGAATAGTGCAGATGAAGAGTTGTGGGGGGTGGGGGGTGTTTTCCATTTTGTAGATAGCTAGTAGACATATTTTATTTATATTCCAAAAGGCCTGTGGCTATACTAGGTTTTTTTTTTCTTTTTCTTTTTTACCCTGAGCCTGAAATCTGATATGCAGGTGGATCCAAGTTATTGTCTGCGAAGATGATATCATAGCTGGAAAAGGACCAGAAAGCTGGATCAGGGAAGAGAGTAGCTCCCTAATATGGGAAAGGGGTATAAATATTGTTGACTGTAAACACTGTCGATCTGATGTGATCTGAGGCCCATATTCAGCTTAGGAGCCTATGTGACGTCTGCATCCCTGTAGATCTGAGCTCACATTCTGTGGTCATGAGCAGGAACATTCCAGGTTGCCCCAATATCAGGACCCATCTTCCTCAGGTGTAGCATAGAGTATGTCGTCCAGCCTCCCTTTGGAGGATGGGACATTCTCTACCATTGTTAATCCAACCTGAGGGCAAGGTCTTATGGGGCCCACAATGGAGTCTATTGTATTGTTCCTGATAAAGATGACCAGTAACAATGGAGAGAGGGATTTATTCAAAGTCTAAGCCCATCATGTCTGTTTGGGAATCTCAGGACTCCCCGATTAGGGGCCCAGCTGATGAGTGTTTGATATGCTGACTCTCTTAAAAGCTTAGACCAGGGAGAACAGAAGCAACTGGTGGCACAGCTATATACAAACAATGTCAAAGGACATAAAATATGGTGATGGTGTGTATGATACAGCAAATCCTAACAAAGGAATTTTTCAAAGTTAACCCAATTGCCAAATAAGGTGATTATAGCAATAACTATTGTCTTCTTAAACCCTAAGACAGCATGAACCTCCCACTTCCTCTATAGAGCCTATATTTCCCCCAGTCCTGGAACCTCTAGGGTGGGGCTCACTTTCCTCCAAGCTTCACTCAATTCATACCAAATGATATTGCAATTGTGGACCCCAACCTCATCAATGCAACGAGTGCCACCTCGGGATGCTTCACTTCAGACTGTGTCCAGAGACGTCAGACATGGAATAACAACCCTTCACCCTCATTACTCAGGTGAGACCTTTCCTTTCATAGGATTCTCTAATTCCATTCCAGTAGGTTCACTTCCTAACAAAGTCCCAAATCCTAGATATAGACCAGGTCCCCTGAGATAGAGCATAGGCTCACATGTATCCATAAATTAGGGCAAAATATATATCTGAAAGCAAAAATATACAACAGTCTGCAGTGAGTCAGTATAAAGTTCATAATGAAATAGTGTCTACTTAGACTTAGATACCCACCTCACCTACTTCCTATTACAGTTCTCTCACTCACTCCAAAGCTAACCTTATCAAAGCAAGGACTGCAAAAGTTGTATAAGGGCAAGAGACTGACATAATTTAACGATGACTACTATTTTCAATTTTAAGTCTACTCTTCTCAGACTATTTTGGACTATAATTACTAGATATTATGACAATCTATTTCCTAGCAAAAATAAATAAATAAATGGTCATTTAACTAATAGCTTCAACTGAAAAAAAGAACACATAATTAGTTCGGACTCAACTCCCCACTCCCCACTCCTCACCCTACTACAATATATGAGTGACTCATAAGCTTCCTTGGTTGTTTGACATTTGACAAGCCCACATTACCAGTAGACTCCAGAAGGAAGTCATCACCAAGTTAAAATTTAAAGTATCCCTTTTCTCTCTTCATGCGTCAAGTGCAATAAAAAATAATTTTGTGGGGCCTGTTGCATGTTTTCTCAGCTCGTTTACTCATGTATTCCATATGGCTTGAGGACTAGAAGGTATGTTTATAATCTTTCCAATGAACATGATAGTCTTTCAAACTTGTCTTAGGAAACTCCTAAACTAATAAAGAGAGTTCAAATCTGGGTAAAAGACAATATCTACAAGTGATTTCCTACTCTGAAAATGTCAGCAGGAGAATTCTGTTGCTTGATGTTATAGCTTACAGTTGTTGATGACTCTATCATGTATATGTTTCTTAGAACCCCAACTTAAGAAACCATCTTTCAAACTGTAAAAACTGAAAAAAAAAATGGTGCCATGGGACTCCCCCACCTCCACCCCACCAACAATAACAACAATCCCCAGAGTATAACCTGTCTGGACTCACCCTGAGGTTAGAAGTCTTCTGCTTTCAACACAAGGTCGGAAACTCCTCTGAGGTCTTGACAGCCTCTCCAACATCTTATAATCATTTTGCAAAACAAATATAATCATCCAGTGCATTCCCAGAATATTTCACTGTATTGCTTTTTTCCAGTTTCTTCTGGATTCTAGGCTATTCAAGACTTATAGCCCTTTGACAAAAAAAGAAGAGAAAGGAAGAATGAAAGAAAGAAAGAAAGAAAGAAAGAAAGAAAGAAAGAAAGAAAGAAAGAAAGAAAGAAAGAAAGAAAGAGAAATGAAAAGAAGAGCCCAGACTGATGCAGCTTCAATCCACAGCGTCCTGCAGTCTCCTCGGAACCTATAATTACTCTGCATAGTTCAGTGCCTTAAATAAGAGTTGCCTCGTATCTGGGGACCATACTGCTTGGTGTATGTTCAAAGACTCACCTGTGTTAGACAATACCCAGTGTTCAGAGCGGCAGCTCTTCCTGCTCCGCACACAGCTGACGGAGTATCTCACTGCCACCTTGGTGTCGTCCCAGGATGGGAGGGATGCAATGAAACCCTGCAGAAACCATGCTTTTCATTTTATTTTGTTTTATTTTGTCAGACAGATGCACCATGCCCCAACAGCTTCTTCGGCCAGGAGGCTAGAGAAGTAGAGGAAGATGGCGCACACCAACATTCCTTCCTCCCAGTAAGGTTCAGGCTCCAACCTGGATTCCACGCCCAACAAAGTAGGTGCACCATCCAGGGAAGCTACTGATCTACTCGCCACAATTGCTATTATATTTTTAAAGACAACCTCTACAGGTAATACTGTTTTGAATTCTTTTGATATTCTAGCTCATCGGGCTGAAGTAAATGCTTCTAGAAGGCACAGACACAACTTTGAAGTAAAGTATGGCGTTTCTCAGAAGATTGGGCATCCTGGAATAATTCACTTATCAAAAGTCACTGTCAAACTAGGGAGGCCTGTCCTACATACTGACCTCTCAGATATCCCATCATTTGCTCTTCTCCCTGTGAAAGGGACTGACAGAAGGAGGGGTCATAGTTCATCTCTCTCTGCCAAGGGCCTGGTGAGATCAGAGGTTGTAGGGTGAGTTTCTTGCTGAGAGACCTTCTGTGCACCGGCTGGAGCACAGAGACTGGGGTGGAGAGACTGTCATGCTGAAACTCTCTTCTTAAAGTCTTCAAAAACCCCAACAGAGTGGCCTCTCCATGCTAACCACAGGGATTAGAGACTGAGGAGAGGAAGACATCAAATGTGTACTACACCCATGGCTGGCACGGTGCCATTATTGGTTGCCTCTTTCGTTTCTCAGCTACTCCTCTGAAGCCTAAGTGTGAAAAAGTCAGTATGCCTGAATTGAATTTTTAGATTGCTTTACGTCAATACACATTTGTTTGTTTTCAAAAATCGACGACAAACACAACATTAAATACGTTTGGCTGCTCAGTTCAGTTATGCAGCTTTGCCGAGAGCCTTGTATTGAAACGGGGTTCACTGCTCTGTGCCCAGGGGGCCTTTCAATGGAGCCAGTGGTGTGTGTAGAATCATCACTCAATGGAGTGAATTAAATGATAATATAGATCTGCCCTCTGGCTACTTTTCATTTTCCCTGAAGAAAACAAGCATCAATGTTTGTATGTGTCTGTGTGTCTGTGTGTGTGTGTGTGTGTGTGTGTGTGTGTGTGTGTGTGTGTAGGCAGCGTTTTCCAAATAGCTCAGAAATAGATAATGAAGCAACCGTGAAGGGGTTGGGAGTTGCTACCAAGCTGGTGTACCTAGTTTCCCCTAGGACTGCCAGATTGAATCAGAGGAATCAGAGCCCACAGTTCAGGCCTGATAGTGAGGTTGCAGCTAATTCTGTCTACAAAATGAAGAAAGTTTTAATCACTCTGAATAAACCAGAATATGAGAAGTGGCTTACTGGATTTTGTTTCTGATTACCTCTTCAAATCCCATGGATAGAACCAATAGTTAAAGGGGGGAGCAGGGCAGTGGCACCCCTGGTTAAACACACATAGTACCAAGCTAAGAATCTACATAAGAACCACAGTTTAAGACCTCTATCCTCACCTCCAGCAGCTCTGCCTCATGAGCCGTGAAACAAGTCTACACCTGTCTCTCTTTCTCTCTCCATCTCGTTCCCCCTCCTATCTCAATTTCTCTCTGTCTTATTCAAGAAAATGGAAAAAAATGGCTGCCAGGAGCAGAGGATTCACAGTGCCAGCACTGAGCCCCATCAATAACCCTGGAGGCAGATAAGTAAATAATAAGGCTGGAGAGACAGCATAATGGTTCTGCAAAAGACTTTCATGCCGGAGCTTCTGAGATCACAAGATCAAGCCCATCACACTGTCAACCAGAGATGAGTAGCCTCTCTCTCTCTCTTATTAGTGCTTTCTAGTGACTGCATGTCTGTGGCTGCCTCCTGAATCCACCAGCACTACAGATAGAAGGAGAAGCGTATAGGGAACATTTTGGTGCCTTTCTCAACCAAGCTCCAGAAAGTTCCTGTCTACGCATAGTTGAAGAGAGCAAAAGACATATGAGCATACATGCAAGTAGATCTCGATTTCTTAGAGTTCTGCTGAATCTTTAAAAACTTGTTTTTCAAGGAATTGGGAGCTAGCTCACCCTGTAGACTGCACACTTTCCTATTCAGCAGAACTTGCATTTGAATCCCCTGCCGCCACATGGGAGCCCCAAGCAAAGGGGAAGTTTTGTTAGTGGCTATGGTGTCTCTCCTCCTCTCTGTCTCTCTCTGTCTCTGTGTCTAATATTGAAAGGGGAGAAAGGTGTTCACTGAGAGCAAAAGAGTCAGGAGGGCACAAAACACCAGCAATGACACTGGTGGCGAAAATCATAAGATACCAAGTAAGAAAAGGTCTGACTTGAATGGCTGAAGCAGTGCTCAGTCACGACTGGTTAGGGAACATGATGGTAGACAGTTGTCCAGTGGGAGTGTTTCTTGCCACCTGGATGGCAGTGATCTGGTTCTTAGGTAACCTGGCCAGAGACAGGCTTCCTCTGAGGACGTGTTCAAGGCGACCAACCTCCCCACCAGTCGCTCTGCTTCTTGCGCTGACCACAGAGATATTCCACATGGAACGACCATGCAGTTGTCAAGTCAGATTACCTGCACTTGTCTGTTTTAGTACTTGCTTCAGGAACTATTGCAAATCTTTTTTTTTTTTTTGTCTCCTGGGTTATTTCTGGGGCAGGCACGGTGCTGGTCCTACTAATCCACTGCCCCTGTCGGTCATTTTTTCCAATTTATTGAACAGGATGGAGAGAAGTTGAGAGAGGAAGGGGGAAATAGAGAGGGAGAGAGACAAAGTGACACCTGCAGACCTGTTTCACCACTTGTGAAGCATCCCCCCAACAGATGGGAGCAGGGACTTGAATCCAGATCCTTGCACAGGTCCGTGTGCTTAGTACTCTGTGCTTAACCAGGGGTGCCACCTCCCAGCCCCCTACTGTGAATCTTTTATCTGACTAGTTAAGGTTCCCCACCCAAGGAGCAGGTGTCTCATTAGTTATATGATCCGGCAAACTCTGTCTGCCTTTTCTCTGGAGTGTTTACTGTTAAGGGAAACCCTGTTGCAGTGGGCTCAGGGAGGGCAAGTAGTGGAGACAGGACTTGACTGAAGCATTATTTCCTAAAGTGTCCAAAACAAAAAACAATCACAAGCCATTGGCTCGTGGTTCTAGAAAACAGAAATCCCAAAAGCAAGTGTTGGTTCCTCTAAGAGAGAATGTAGTCTGTGCTTGTCACCTGGCTATGGCAGAGACTCCTGGTAGTCTCCAGGACCCCTTGCCTTGCAGCTGGTCTCCTGCTCTGCTTCCTTCTGAAGCGATCTGTGTTTCCTCTTCTCACAGTTTCACGAGTCACATTGGGTTAGGGGGTTCTCCATGCCTTCAAGTATGGCTTAATTCAGCTATTTTATTCAATGAAGACCCTATTTCAGGTAGAGCCACATTCACAGGTACCAGGGATGGGACCTAACTCTTCATGAAGCACTCAGTTCAACCCACCATGAGTCACAAGGCCAGAGGTAGTCATGGGTCGACGTTTACTAAAATACGGCAGAATGTTCCTTGTATCTAGTAGACAACATAACAGAGCTGTGATAAAAGATGGTGAGACATCAACAGAAAGTTGAGGAAAACAGTCTACACCCTGCACTAGTCCACAGACAGTGAGAACCCACAGAGATCCAGCACTGGGAGAAGGGGGTCGTCTCTCAGCCACAGCCCTGCCCCTGTTCTCCCTCTCTGTACTCAGAGCCAATGCCAGTAGCTCAGCTTCCAAGGACACATTTTGGATGCTCTCAGTCCTCCTCTCAGATATTTCCATAGGACGTCCAGGACACACACTGATTCTACAGTTGGTTTCCTGTTTATATTACAGTATCTTAAAAGACACAGATAAAAATAACAGGAATATTTCCAACTGTCAGAAGAAAGAGTTTGATGTATTAGTCATGTTAGGACCCTGGCAAAGTCATGCACAGAAGGGTCCTTTGGTCCCCAGGTGAACCTGACATGGGAAAAGGTGCTTTACTTTTTTAATTTATAAAATATAAATATCAACAAGACCATAGGATAAAAGGGGTCCAATTCCACACAACTCCCACCACCAGAGTTCCATATCCTATCCCCTCCATTGGAAGCTTCCCTGTTCTTTATCCCTCTGGGAGCCGGGACCCAAATTCTTTATGGGGAGCAGAAGGTGGGAGGTCTGGCTTCTGTCATTGCTTCTCTGCTGGACATGGGTGTCGTCAGGTGGATCCATACCCCCAGCCTGTCTCTCTGTCTTTCCCTAGTGGGGCAGGGCTCTGGGGAGGTGGGGATCCAGGACACACTGGTGATGTGTGGGAAAAGGTGCTTCTGAGTCTTCAAATGCAATGGTGCATTGGAATGGAAGATGCGGGGAGAAAAGGGAACCTGTCCATGAGGAAAGCAGATCCCCAGGTCGTTGCCAGTGTGATGGTGGTCCCAGCCCTCACAGCAGCAAAGAGAGCAGAGCAGCTAGCCAGAGCTTGGTGGGAGTGAGGTGTTCTGAAGCCTTGAGGAGCCACAGCTGGTAAAGTCTAATGGGCGGAAGCAGGTCTGAAGCAGATGGGCCAGATAAGTCAGCATCTCCCTCTGGGGAAGTCAAGTCTTTGCTAGTCTCCAGGATTGCCTTCTAACCACCATATGCTTTTCGTCAACTGATGTGCATGGGGACCCCCTAGGAAAGACATTCTTTAAATGTCAGGGAATCATTAAAGAAGGAGAGATGTCTAGAACTTGTCTGTCCTGGCTATCCCTGGAGCTCCATGCTGAGGTCTGTTTGGTGGGAGCAGGAGTAAGATATGAGAAGCCCAGTGGGGACCAGATAGTAAAATTTAGAACTGACCTCATCTTTGCTGTGACTGGTTCTCTACAGACTCACCCAGCAACCAGCCTCCTCTTCTGCCACCCGCTGGAGATGGCATCCTGAATTTGTCTCTCCTCATAAAATTCATCACTTTTTCTTAATTGTGTTAAATTTGACTCAGGTAATAGAATTCTGCAGCCTGCTGCTGACTTGTGAGAAAAGTAAGACAGCTGTTTCCATGTGTTAGAAAGAACTCGGATGACAGTTAACGTAATCTACTGTGAACATTTCCCCCTCACTGTGGGTAGGTACGCACTGAATCTCCAGCTTTGCCCGTATGTATCGATATGCAAGGAACCACAGAGAACTAATTGTCCACAGAATGGTTTGACAACTCACATTCAATATGGACACGCTCTCCCAGGGTCAACCGCTTAACACGAGAAAAATGAATTTTAATTTTCCCCTCTCGGTCAGCAGAGACCACTTGAGTGCTCTCCGAATCAGATGTGCACAGACACAGTCTGGCCAAGAGTGCTCACTTCAAGGCCGAGCAGACCCCAGTGAACTTGTTCACCAGCAAGAAGAGCCTGGTCCAGGGGCTGAGAACTTGCTTCCCAACAAGAGAGAGGAAGACGCTTGGCAGGTCGGAGGGTGGTGCCAGCCAGGAAATACTGACCACGCTCCTTCAGCTCCTTCATTCAGTCAAAATGTCCAACAGGAGGCAAAGTAGGAAAAGAAATGATCATAAGCTTAAGCTCAAATGGAAAGATATCAATGGGTTGGGGAGAAGGCCTGTGATCAAAGAAGCAACAATCTATTGGTGCCCTGTGGAAGAACTGTCCACCGACCTAACTGTAGCTACGACCATGTTTATATTGTCACATATAGATTTACATCTCATTTTCAAGTAGATGGATATGTGATATAGTTCATATATATGGAGCATTTGCTGTGTGGCTTGCTTCAGATAGCTTTTCTTTTACCTATTTTAAAATATAAGGACAAATGTTACAGTGCTGTAAAAAAGAGAATAGGAAAAGTAAATGAAAAGTCTGCATAGATAAAATAAATAAAAAATAGATAAATGCTAGTCTTCTGGATTTTCAACATTGCAACTAAAACTAAAGTTCCCCTAGACTTTGCCTCCCAGTCTTATCAGATTTCTACTTCAAAAGGTCTGCAGTTCACCGGCCAATGTGCTCTGTAACTTTCCAGACCCTTCTCTCATACCTCCACATACACTTTCATACCACCACGGCCGCCACCACCACCTCCCCTGCCATCGCCAGTACAGAGCTGTGGAGGAGAGCATTCTAGCATTCTACTTCTATAGCTGTGTCTTGACTAGCAACAGATAAAATTTCATAAATACTTCTTTTTGTGATTTGTCACTGTGTGACTGTCACAAAGTGCCAAGACACAAACCTACATGAAAACTCAGGTCTGCCCGGGCTCTATAGCACGGCCTGTTGGGACCAGCACCTTACACGCAGTCTGTCATTCAGGGAGACAGCACGGTGCGGGATGGTCCTTATATATGTGTATATACTTCTACACTTGGTTTTCATTCCAAAATACACATCTTGCTGACTTTTCCAACATCAAATTATATTTATCTACTTTTTGCCAAATATTCCCTAATATGGATCTAGTTTACTTAACTCTTCCCTTACTGTAGACAATTAGGTTCTTTACAAAAAAGAAAAAAAAAAATGTCTATGGAGCCGGGTGGTGGCACACCTGGCTGAGCTCATGTGTTACAATGCACAAGGACCTGGGTTCAATTCCCCAGCCCCCACCTGCAGGGGGAAAGTGTCACAAGTGATGAAGCAGTGCTAAAGGTATCTCTCGGTCTCTTTCCTTCTCTGTATCCCCTTCCTCTCAATTTCTGGTTGTATCCAATACATAAAGATAATAAATCTTAAACATTTCATCTATTTAGACACTGTTAAAAGTAATGACATGTAGCTGCCAAACATTAGAGACCTCATCCCCACCCCTGCATGCCCATATGTATGCACGGTGCTCTTTAAGAATAAAAAGTCTCGGGGCAGGCGTAGTAGCATAATGGTTATACAAAAGAGACTCGTGCCTGAGCCTCTGAAGTCCCAGGTTCGATCCCCCACACCACCATAAGCCAGAGCTGAACAGTGCTTAGGTAAAACAAAGAAAAACAATAAGTAAATAAAAATAAAGAGTCTCATTTGTCCTGGATTACTTGGAAGAACCAAAAAGATTCAAGGTTCATGGCAACAACCTGATTCAGTGCCAACACGTAAGAAGATTCTAGAAGTTCTTTTCTGAAACATCACCTAGAATGGGCATATATGTTAGTGCCAGGCTCAGTGGGACTGGGGCATCGTGCGTGTGTGGCTTCACTGCTCTCAGCCAGACACCACAGAACCAAAGCTTCCTCCGTCATCACAGCACCTCCCGTGTGGCTCTAGGGCCTAAACCCGGCTCACACACGGCAACCCGGACACCCACCCCAGGAAGCTAGCTCTCTGATCCTGAGCACAATTCTAGAAACTAGGGTTTTATTTTGGTCTTACTGAATGCACCTACTCAACTAAAGGAAACAACACTGACTTGGGAGGTGAGTGGCCTGCTCCAAGACTCCCAAGCTAGGCCCATCTTTCCAGGTTCCTTTTCCCTTGGACAAGTCTGAGTGCCATGCGGAATGGGTGTTGTTTTAAGATATTTTCCTAGGGTGTTCTGACCACAGAATGGGCTCAGCCAAGTGGGAAATCTTAGCAATAGAGAGATGGAGGAAAGAGAGAGAGAAAGGGAGAGGGGGGAGAGAGAAAGGGAGAAAGAGAGAGACAGAAAGGGAGAGAGAGAGAAAGGGAGAGAGATAGGGAGAAAGAGAGAGAGACAGAGAGAGAGAGAAAGGGAGAGAGATAGGGAGAAAGAGAGAGAGACAGAGAGAGAGAGAAAGGGAGAAAGGTAGAGAGAGAGAAAGGGGGAGAGAGAGAGAGAGAGGGAGAGAGAGAGGGAGAAAGAGAGAGAGATAGAGAGAGAGACAGAGAGAGAAAGGGAGAAAGGGAGAGAGAGAGAAAGGGAGAGAGAGAGAGAGGGAGAAAGGAAGAGAGAGAGAGGGAGAGAGAGAAAGGGAGAGAGAGAGGGAGAGAGAGAAAAGGAGAGAGAGAGAAAGGGAGAGAGAGAGGAAGGGAGAGAGAGATGGAGAGAGATAAAGTAGAGAAGAATATCGTCTCGGCCAAGGGGGGAACCTTAAAAATAGAGAGACAGAGGAGATAATGGCTTCTCCTCCTTAGATTGAATAGCCAGGATCCATTGCCTTCCAATGACAGAGAAAGAGAGAGGGAGAAAGACAGAACAGAATATTTATTTATTTATTTATTTATTTATTTTATTTAAGAAAGGAGACATTAACAAAACCATAGGACAAGAGGGTACAACTCCACACAATTCCCACCACCAGACCTCCGTATCCCATCCCCTCCCCTGACAGCTTTCCTATTCTTTATCCCTCTGGGAGCATGGACCCAGGGTCACTGTGGGATGCAGAAGGTGGAAGGTCTGGCTTCTGTAATTGCTTCCCTGCTGAACATGGGCGTTGACAATCACAGACAAAGAAATCGAATGTTATTAAGAATGTTGTTAATTTTAACCACTTATGTATTTATTTGCTATTGGATAGAGACAGAGAAGTTGAGAAGGAAGGGACAGGGAGGAAGAGAGAGAGAAAGATACCTGAAGCTCTGCTTAAACACTCAGGAAGCTTTCCCCCTGTACATAGGGACCAGGGGCTCGAACCTGGGTCCTTGCACACTGTGATGTAAGTGCTTAACCAGAAGTGCTACCACCTGGTTCCCAGAATAAAAGGCAGTTGATGAGCCCAACAGGAAAATACTGTTTAGAAGGTGTGGATGCCCCCATGCACAGGAGATGTGATTATAATTATCCTATGCCTGTGTTTTTCTTACCGTGGACATTGCTAACTGCGTCACCCCCAAACACATCCCATCGCTGGTGTGTGCTTCCCAATGTCCTTGGGTTCCACAGGTGCCATTTCAGAGCTGCCGTGCGAGGGCAGGCTGGAGCGAGCCCCTTACTGGCTCAGAGTGATGGAATAATTGAGAACAGGGAGATTAGGTTTCTTGGTGACCCAGAGGAAATGGCCAAATGGCCAGTGACTTCAAGCCGTGGCCTTCCTTTAAGCGAGGCTGAAGGAAGTCACCACCTTTTAACTCTGAAATCCACAAACTCCCCGGCCACCCCTGGCTGTAAGGAGAAACCGTAGTATTTAGGTACTTGGATATCAGCTCGATTATATGCATAGGCGGGAGGTAGATCTGGGCGTGCTGGAAACAGAGCCATTTATCTTAGATATTCAGGTTTTGCCAAAAATAGACTAGAGTGTCTCTTCCAGAGGCTCCTTTCACATTCGTTCTTCCCTTTCAAAAGATGAGTTGTAAAATAGACATCTGTGATCCTCCTTTAGTCAGATAAAGACTGGGGGGGGGGGGTAGGAGTGAGCAGTACACTGGAACATGAGGGCCAGCTGCAGGAGAGAGTCAAAGACAGCCATCTGCATGAAATGGACATATCCCGCCAACCTTTCAACCACCACCATTGTTCTTGCTGCTCACCAGGACCTCATTGTGGATGGATGGGCCTTCCTCCAGGGTCCATAATGAACTCCAGGCAGGTGGAAATAAAATAAGCCCTGGATGGAGCCCAGAGCTGCCAGACTCACAGAGGTGTGTGTGAGCCAGTTGGGCCGATAGCCCTCATCAGCTCTGGAACTGTCTCTGACGAGGGTCCACTCTTGCCAAAGGAAACTGGCTCCCACTCAGCAACTCCTGGCACGAATGACTTTGAAGGACGGACCTAGGACGTCGACGTGAACTACAGAAATGCTCCCAGTCTTTGCGCTAGCAATTCTTTTGCTGGATATTACTCGAGGCAGAGTCTTAGCTGTATTGCAACACACAGACAGAATGATAAGCAAGTGTAAGATTTTTTTTTTTTTATGCAGGGCTGTTTACACCAACCAAAACTGGGAAATTCCAAGACACGTAGCGTGAGGTACTGGCAACAGTCATTTGGAGTATCCTTAAAATAATCTTTTCAGTCTGCAGATATAATGTATTTAGTTAATACAAGGTATTGTTAATGTAATAGTAAATATTTAAGGTAACAAGTGTCAAGTGCAAAGAGATGGGCATATAATTGTTGAGATGGGCATATAATTGTTGAGATGGGCATATATCTTGGGCGATATCCATGTGTTGGTATGTGGGAATAATGTAGAAATACTTCTATGGGGCACAGGTAGATAGCATAATGGTTCTTGCAAATAGACTCATGCCTGAGGCTTTAAAATCCCAGGTTAAATTCCCAGCACCATCATAAGCCAGAGTTGAGCAGTGCTCTGGTAAACAAAATAAATAAGAAAATAAAATTTCTGTGTTTGACCTCCAGAACATAGAAGGTATGTCATTAACAACACTTCCATTAAGATTTTTTGTTTGTTTGTTTTTTGCATTTTACAGTCCTACAATGGATAGAACCTACAGTGAGAAAATAGACATTTAAGATTTCAACTCCATAGAGAAAAATCTTTGTTATTATTTTAATGAAATTTATTTGAATTCTCATAGAATTATTTTAAAAGATGAGAACCCAGGTTATCGCAAATTAACTTAAGACTTTGAAGACAATACAAAAATATTTCTAGATTAATGAAATTTAAAATTCAAAATTATTCATCTGTTTTTACTACCCTGAGAACACTTAGCTGTTCCAAATACCCTTCTACCTAGAAGGTGAACAAAGAAGCAATTAGATTCCTGCAAGTTCAGATACTCAGGGTGACACATTCAGCCAGTCACCGGTTTCAAATATTTTACTGCTGCTGCATAATATTTATAACTATTAGTGGATGTTATATTTACTAGAGAATGCAGATTTTAAAACATTCTGTTATACTAACAAATGAATTCATTAATCGACATGTACATTCTAGACCAACGTCAGAAAAAAAAAAGTAAGAAAAAGATGAATAATTTCTAAAGATAAAAATTAAGTGTTTAATCACATTGCCATTCATTTTTAAGTTTATTTATTTCTTCTCTTTCCCTGTCACATCTCAGTGTTAAGCTCAGTACTAGCCATGGGGCTAAATAGTTCCTTGATCTGGAGTTAAATTACCCTCAGTAGAATTAGGAAGAAACAAACTCTATACCCATGTCTGGTCCTTCTTGTCTTACTTCCCTCCTTCTTCTAGCGTTTGCCCTTCTTCCGTAGCCAGTCAACAGTGTCAGGTTGAGCCTGATGTAAAGTTTCGAGACCTCCTTTGAACCCTCCGACTTGTAGTGTCTTTACTTCTTTTCCCAAACCTATCCAAACTCTGCTTTTAGGGGAAAAACTATATATCCATGCAAATCCCTTCAGCCCATAGTTTGTACAGTGAAGGAGGAAGAGTTATGTTCAAGGATCAGCTCAGCTCATGAGCAAAGAGGCATCTGGTTGGAGGCCACGGAGAGTAAGAGCAGGGGGCAGCCAGCATAGAGGAGTGTGTAATGGCTGCCCTCAGAGGGCACTGATATCTGATTACTGTAAAAAATGGCGACTAATCCCTAGCACTGCAAAAACGGTATCATCTGTTTTCCATCTACACCATGCCTCGGCCTCGCGTGAGCTTAATGTGCAGCTTGGCGATACGAGAATCCGGCATGAAGCCCAGCCAGTCTATCTTGGCGTTACTCTCGATCGCACTCTGTCATTTCACGAACATCTCATAAAAACTGCAGCAAAGGTGGGCACGAGGAATCACATCATTGCAAGACTGGCCAGCTCCTCGTGGGGTGCGAGCGCTTCCACACTACGATCATCATCTCTGGCATTATGCTATTCCACTGCAGAATACTGTGCCCCAGTATGGTTCCGTAGCCCCCATGTCCACTTGGTCGATTCCAAATTATATTCCTCCATGAGGATAATTTCTGGAACCATCCGTTCCACCCCGGTTCCATGGCTGCCAGTTCTTAGCAACATCGCCCCGCCAGATATTCGTCGGGAGGCGGCATCATCTAAGTTCATTTCCCACGTCTACGCTCGACCGGACCTGCCAATATACACAGATATCTTCGCCCACCCTGTCCAACGCTTGACGTCTCGTCACCCAATCTGGTCCCCTACGCCTACAATGAACTTCTCTGTTCCAGACTCTTGGAAACAGAGCTGGCAGTCAGCTGAGGTCAAGAACAAACACCTCATCACAGACCCCTGCAAGCGTCAACCCGGCTTTGACCTAGCACGTTATGATTGGGCCCTCCTCAATCGCTATCGAACAGGCCATGGCCGGTGCGCCGCTATGTTCCATCGCTGGGGAGCCAGAGACGACCCGAACTGCCCCTGCGGCTCCAGACAGACTATGACCCACATAGTCAACGACTGCCACCTCTCCAGATTCAAAGGAGGTCTCGAAACTTGACATCAGGCTCAACCTGAAGCTGTTGACTGGCTATGGAAGAAGGGCAAACGCTAGAAGAAGAAGTAGAAGAGGGCACTGCAGAAAACACTTACCACAGCTATCCTCTGGGGGAACTGGAGGTGACTGCGCTGCCCTGCCAGCAAGCCCTGGCTTGAATGTCTTGCACAAATTAAACAACTTGTCCCCTCACTTGGAAAACAGGGAAATTACAGACACAGATGATGCTACACAAAAGACCATCACAGTTCAGCACTCTGTGTGACCAGGATGGCGCTAAGGATATTAGCACTTCTGCAATTTTCAAAAGGGGGAAATTTCCTCACTCTAGTTTCCTGAGAAGGAAAGTTAATTCCAGACCTCAGGCTGCTTCGCTGAAAGTGATGAGACTGCGTAATACCCAGCATCTTGTGGAGAGCTGTGCCAATGGTTGCGTCTTTCTGTTCTCTCTGGTCTAGGCTTTTGAGAGAGTCCACATATCAAAGACTCAGCCTACGTATTAAAAAGACTCGGTCTGTGTTTTAAAAAGTTTGAGACATACAATCAATTTTTTCCCCTCTCATACCTTCTCATATTAATTAAACAGTGATTTATATTACTACAATTTAATGGGCAAAGAGAGAGGCAGGCTGGGAGTATGGATCCACCAGTCAACACCCATGTTCAGCGGGGAAGCAACAGAAGCCAGACTTTCCACCTTCTGCATCCCACAATGACCCTGGGTCCAAGCTCCCAGAGGGATAGAGAATAGGAAAGCTATCAGGGGAGGGGATAGGATATGGAGTTCTGGTGGTGGGAACTGTGTGGAGTTGTAAACCTCCTATCCTATGGTTTTATTAATGTCTCCTTCTTTAAATTAAAAAAAAAGAAAGTGATGAGACAAATACTGTGCGTGTTTGTGTTTGCAAATGACCCTTCATTGCCCCAAAGTTGACTGTGAACAACAAAATTAAAAGCATGTCTCTGCCCCTATCATTTTCTAGAAAGAAGGCTTAAATCACAGCCACATCAGCACAGGAGAGCACTAGCATTTTTATTTTTCCTGTGTTTGGTATCTGCTGTTAAGGAACCTTAGACCTGAGGGCACTCTGAGCCATTGTCTGATCGTCTCTTACCACTTTCTTCATCCGACAGGAAGTGACCTTTTCTCGGCTTTGTGTGTTCTGAGCTACTTGATGACCATTAGCAGTTCGGTCTCAACTTTGTATCATTTGTCTTTGTAACCTACCACCCAGCCCTGGCCTGGCTGATTTTCTGCCATATTTATGGCAGATTCAGACCTCAAGCCTCTGAGAATCTTCTCTACCTAGAAAAGGGTTTTGTGCTCAAAGTAGATTTTTTTTTCTTTCCCCAGAGCACTCCTCAGTTCTGGTTTATGATGGTCCAGAGGAATGAACCTGAGACTTTGAAGCCTCAGGCATGAGAGTCACTTTGTATAACCATTATGCTAATCTACCTCTCTCTTAGTTTTTTTTTAATTTTTTTATTTTTATTTAAGAAAGGATTAATTAACAAAACCATAGGGTAGGAGGGGTACAACTCCACACAATTCCCACCACCCAATCTCCATATCCCACCCCCTCCCCTGACAGCTTTCCCATTCTCTATCCCTCTGGGAGCATGGACCCAGGGTCATTGAGGGTTGCAGAAGGTAGAAGGTCTGGCTTCTGTAATTGCTTCCCCGCTGAACATGGGTGTTGACTGGTCGGTCCATACTCCCAGTGTGCCTCTCTCTTTCCCTAGTAGGGTGTGTCTCTGGGGAAGCTGAGCTCCAGGACACATTGGTGGGGTCTTCAATCCAGGGAAGCCTAGCCAGCATCCTGGTGGCATCTGGAACCTGGTGATTGAAAAGAGAGTTAGCATACGAAGCCAAACAAATTGTTGAGCAATCATGGACCCAAAGCTTGGAATAGTGGAGAGGAAGTGTTAGGGGGATACTCACTGCAAACTCTAGTGTACTTCTGCTTTCAGGTATATTTTTTGCAGTAGTTTATGGATACGTGTGAACATAAGCTCTCTCTCTCACAGAAACTGGTGTATATCTAGGTTATGGGACTTTGTTAGAAAGTGAACCACCTGAGATGAAATTAGAGTGTACTATAAAAGGAAAGGTCTCACCTGAGTAATGAAGCTGAAGGGTTGTCATTCCACACGTGAAGTCTCTGGACACAGTCTGAGGTGAAGCATGTTGAGGTAGCAATCGTTGCGTTGGTTAGGTTGTGATCGGTGGATGCAATATTATTTGGTTTGGATTGGGAGAGGCATACGGGAAAGTGGGCTCTGTCCAAGGGTTCCAGGACTGGGGGAAGTAGGGGCTCTATAGTGGAAATGTGAGGTTCCTGCTGTCTTAGGGTTCAAAAAGAAAATCGATAGTTAATGTTATCATCACATTATTTGGTAATTGGGTTAACTTTGAAAAGTCCTTTTGTTATGGTTTGCTGTACAGTATCCAGTATATTGTATATAGCTGTGCTATTGGATGCTTCTAATCTACTTGGTCTAGGCTTTTGAGATAGTCTGAATATCAAATACACAGCCTATATATTAACAAGATTCAGTTTGTGTTTTGAAAAACTTTGAGACATACAATTGATTTTCCCCCTCTCATATTAATTAACTACTGATTTATATGTCTACATTTTGCTAGGAGTGTACATAAACACCATTCTCACCACCAAAAGATTGTGACCCATCCCTCCCACCCACTCCCACCCCCTACTGGCCCAGGAAGCTGCATGTCTACCCCTCACCACAGGGTTTTTACTTTGGTGCCCTACTTACAATTTGATCAGGTCCTGCTTTTAGTTTCCCTTTCAGATCTTCCTACTCAACTTCTGTTGATGAGTGGGATCATCCCATACTCATCTTTATCTTTCTGACTTAGCTCACTTAAAATAATTCCTTCTAGCTCTGTCCAAGACGGGTCAGAGAAGGTGGGTTCATTGTTCTTGATAGCTGCATAGTATTCCATTGTGTATTTATACCACAGCTTTCTCAGCCACTCATCTGTTGTTGGGCACCTGGGTTGCTTCCAGGTTTTAGCTATTATGAATTATGCTGCTATGAACATAGGAGTACACACCTCTTTTTGGTTGGGTGTTATGGAGTCCTTGGGGTATAACCCCAGGAGAGGAATTACTGGATCATATGGAAGGTCCATATCTAGCCTTCTGAGAGTTTTCCAGACTGCTCTCCACAGAGGCTGGACCAATTTACATTTCCACCAGCAATGTAAAAGGGTTCCTCTATCCCCACAACCTCTCCAGCATTTGTTGCTGCTGTCCTTTTTGATGTATGCCATTCTTAGAGGAGTGAGGTGGTATCTTAGTGTTGTCTTAATTTGCATTTCTCTGACAATCAGTGACCTAGAGCAGTTTTTCATATGTTTGTTAGCCTTTTGGATCTCCTCTGTAGTGACTGTTTTGTTCATATACTCTGCCCATTTTTGGATGGGCTCATTTGCTTTTTTGGTGCTAAGTTTGCTGAGCTCTTTATATATTTTGGTGATTAGTTTCTTGTCTGATGTCTGGCATGTGAAGATCTTCTCCCATTCTGTGAGGGGTCTCTCTGTTTGTTTAATAGTTTCTTTGGATGTGCAGAAGCTTTTCAATTTGATGTAGTCCCATTGGTTTGTTTCTGCTTTAGTCTTCCTTGCAATTGGGTTTGATTCATCAAAGATGTCCTTGAGGTGTAGGTGGGAAACTGTTTTACCAATGTTTTCCTCTAAGTATTTGATGGTTTCTGGTCTGACATCTAGGTCTTTGATCCATTTGGAGTTGATTTTTGTTTCTGGTGAGATAAAGTGGTTCAATTTCATTCTTCTGCATCTTACAACCCAGTTTTCCCAGCACCATTTATTGAAGAGAGCCTCCTTTTTCCATTTAATGCTTTGGGCCCCCTTATCAAAGATTAGATGCCCATAGGTGTTGGGATTTATTTCTGGGCTTTCAATTCTGTTCCATTGATCTGTGTGCCTATTTTTGTTCCAGTACCATGCTGTTTTGATGATGATGGCTTTATAATATAGTTTAAGGTCTGGGAGTGTGATGCCTCCATTTCTGTTTCTTTTCCTCAAGATGGTTTTGGCAATTCTAGGTGTTTTCAGGTTCCAGATAAATGATTGTAGTGTTTGTTCTATTCTCTTAAAGAAGCTTGGTGGAACTTTGATGGGTATTGCATTAAATTTGTATATGGCTCTGGGGAGAATATTCATTTTGATGATATTTATTTTTCCAATCCATGAGCATGGGATATCTTTCCATTTCTTGGTATCAGTTTCTATTTCCTTGAGTAGCGACTCATAGTTTTCAGCATACAAGTCTTTTACTTCTTTGGTCAACTTTATTCCTAGGTATTTGATTGATTTTGCTGAAACAGTAAATGGGAGTGATTTCTGGATGTCTTCTTCTTCAGATTTAGTGTTTGCATAAAGAAATGCCACTGATTTTTGTACATTGATTTTGTAGCCTGATACCTTGCTATATTGCCTAATAACTTCCAGTAATTTTCTACTGGATTCTTTAGGTCTTTCTATGTATACTATCATATCATCTGCAAATAGTGAGAGCTTGACTTCTTCCCTTCCAATCTGTATTCCTTTGATTCCTTTCTCTCGCCTGATTGCTATGGCAAGAGCTTCCAATACTATGTTGAAGAGTAACAGTGACAGTGGACAGCCCTGTCTAGTCCCCGATCTGACGGGGGAATGCTTTCAGCTTCTGTCCATTGAGTATGATGTTGGCTGTAGGTTTGCTATATATAGACTCCACTATCTTGAGGAATTTCACATCTATCCCCATTTTTTGTAGAGTTTTGAGCATGAATGGGTGTTGGTTTTTTGTTTTTTTTTTTAATCTTAGAATGGGGTTATATCCTAGTAAACACAAACTCTTAGTCACAGTCAGCTGTTAAATAGTTCATGGTCTTTATTGAATATTCTACAGGAAAAAAACACATTTCCTTGATGAGTACCTGCCAGTTTGTTTGGCTTTTGTTTATTTGTTTGTGCTTTCTTGCTGTTTATACTCATGGTCATGTGACTGGCTGGGGGCTGATTTGTAGCCCTGAGAAAGAAGACAACTCAGAATTCAAACTGCCGGGGCTGGGCGGTGGCGCACCTGGTTGAGCGCACATATTACAGTGCTTAAGGACCCAGGTTCCAGCCCCAGGTCGGTCCCCACCTGCAGGGGGAAAGCCTTGCAAGTGGTGAAGCAGGGCTGCAGATGTCTCTCTTTCTCTCTCCCTCTCTATCTCCCCTACTCTCTCAATTTCTGGCTGTCTCTATCCAATAAAGATAATTTTAAAAAAATTAAATTAAAAAAAATTCAAACTGCCTCTACTGGCTATGTGTTATCTCCACACTACTGTAAATACCAGAATAGATATATAGCTAGATAGATAGATGGATAGATAGACAGATAGATAGATAGACAGACAGACAGACAGACAAGCTGAACCCCTATAAGTTAGGGACCCCTTGTGGGAGAGAGAAGGGGTGAACAAAGGGATAAAAGTCAAGAGTGAATATCTGAAACTCAACAGTCTCCCAGTTAGTAGATGGAAAGATGGGTTTCCTGGTTGCCTAAACCTAGAAAGGGAGCAGAGGGGCTGCTGGGTGGTGGTCCACCCCGTTAAGAGCACACCTCACAGTGTGCAAGGACCAGGGCTGAAACCCCTGGTTCCCACTTGCAGGGGGGAAGCTTCACAAATGATACAGCTCTTTCCTTCACTCTTGATTTCTCTCCATGTCTATCAACACCACAAAAATAAATAGCACATTAAAACACATTTAAAACAACAATCATCAAAATACACACAAAGGTGTGAGAGTTATAGACCGGCTCCCAATTTCCTTACTCCAGGTGACAGGCCCCAGGACCGTCTGGTTCCTCCCTCCAGACGTTGCAGAAGCAGGGCCGTGAGGCACAGTGGCCGCATCTCTCCCCTCTCCCTTGGGTTTTGTCGGAGTCGGACCTGGCACTGCAGCCACAGCATCCCAGTGTCTGGGATGGATGAGAAGCTGTTTGCCCTGGGGTGAACGCTGCTTGTGTAGCACCTGGGACATTTACAACAGGTCGGAGGCTGTCATAAAAAGCATACTGTCATTTTTTTATGACACCCCTTTAAAGAAATATGATCGCAGCAGGATTTTTATTTTATTAATAGACATATTCCTCCTGTAGCAAGAAAGGCTTTCTCACAAGACACTCCAGTATTTATTTTCCCCACAGCCTTCAGAAGCACAGGCCTCCCGTTTGGAATTCATTCTCTCTATCACGAAAGCCGGAGAGGAGAGAGAATTCCTCAGACATGACCCCAGGAGACAAGCAGGCTGGTCTGGGAGCCTCTCTGAGCACAGCCCGTTGTGGTAACATCCTGGTCTTGCTAGAGAAGGGGCACTGCCTGACCTTCTACGCAGAGCCCTCTCTCGCTACCAAGCTGCTCTTCTGAACCAGTCCAGGATGCTGATATCCGCTGAGAGTCAAGAAAGAATCTGAAAAGAATAAAACATGAGGGGGTCGGGCGGCGGCGCAGTGGGTTAAGCGCACGTGGCGCAAAGCGCAAGGACCGGCGTAAGGATCCCGGTTCGAGCCCCCGGCTCCCCACCTGTAGGGGAGTCGCTTCACGGGTGGTGAAGAAGGTCTGCAGGTGTCTATCTTTCTCTCCCCTCTCTCTCTGTCTTCCCCTCCTCTCTCCATTTCTCTCTGTCCTATCCAACAACAAAAACAATGTCAACAATGGCAATAATAACCACAACGAGGCTGCAACAACTAGGGCAACAAAAAGGGAGAAAAATGGCCTCCAGGAGCGGTGGATTCATGGTGCAGGCACCGAGCCCAGCAATAACCCTGGAGGAGAAAAAAAAAAAAAAGAATAAAACATGAAATGTCATGGAAGACGATTTCAAAAGGCAAAGCGATAGGAACCAGAAAGGCAGGTCTGCCGCTGTCAAAGTAGACGTGAAATTGTGCTGTAGACACGAGAGGGGGTCTGTCGAGTCTCCTTAAGCCTCACAAAGAAGTCATTCATCACTGGTGTCACGTGTACACAAATCCTTGAGGAAGCGACCCGTAAAAAAAAAGAGAGAGTAAAAGGAGAGGAAGGAGAAGGGAGAGAGGAGAGAGTGTTGCTTTTTTTCTCAGGCCGTTTGAAAGACAAATCCAGAAGGAAAATACCATTCCAAGCCTGGGTCTTTGGACTTTTCTGCCTTCGTAGGTGATCAGTTGTCTTAAGAGTTTGAAAAGGCTCACAGATATAAAGAGAGAACTTGCTCCAATAGCAGGCAGCTTTGACCGGATGGGAAGGTGGGGGACAGAGAAGCAGTCACTGCAGAGCTGCTGATCCCCACCGAGTGGTCCTGGGCCATCCCTCAACTTAGAGCCCTCCGGACCTGCAGGCCATCCCCCCACCCACACACTCACAATTTAGGAGTGATGGAGACCACCCCACATACCCCCAGACCTCAGGGGCCCCACCCCCCTTCTCAGCCCTACAAGATTCCCTGTGCAAGTACTCCAGCCCCCGTGTGTGAGTGTGTGTGTGTGTGTGTGTGTGTGTGTGTGTGTGTAATACTAAATCTAGTATTGATTGACAATATTACAAGATAACAGAGGTACAATTCCACACGGCTCCATTCCTACCACCAGCGTTCTGTGTCCCCATTCCCTCTATTGGAAGCTACGGTGGTTCTCCCAAGGTTGTAGACAGGGCTGAACTATGATTTCTACAGCTATCTGTCTAGATTTGTAGAGATCTGCTCTTGTTTTAAGCTCCCATCTTCTCTTCCTTCCCAAATCACACATATACTTACGACTACATCTAAATGTCCCTCCCTTTTTCCCCTTCTCTCTGGTTCCTCTTCGAGTTGGAGTTCAGAGCCCTCTGGGCATCTTCCCCTAACATTTCTCCCCCTCAGGGAGCATGGACCAAAAATTCTTTATGGGGAGCAGAAGGTGGGAGTTCTGGCTTCTGTAACTGCTTCTCTGCTAGACATGGGTATCGGCAGGTAGATCCACACCCCCAGCCTGTGTCTCCCTTTCCCTATCACAACAGTCTCTCTCTCTCTCTCTCTCTCTCTCTCTCTCTCCCTCTCTCTCTCTCTCTCCCCCTCCAGGGTTATTTCTGAGGCTCAGTGGTAGCACTATGAATCCACTGCTCCTGGCAGCCTTTTTTTTTTCCTATTGAATAGGACAGAGGAATTGAGAGAGAAGGGGAAGATAGAGAGGGAAAGAGGAAAACACCTGCAGACTGGCTTCACCACTTGTGAAGTGTCCCGCCTTCAGGTGGAAAGCCAAAGGTTCCAACCAGGACCCTTATGCAGGTCCTCTCACTTTGTACTATGTGCACGTGCACTTAACCAGCGCCCCGCCACCTGGCCCCCTCACAACACCCTCTCCTCTACTGCATGAGGAAACCTAGATTCCTCCCTGGCTATCCAGAAAGGGAACTCCCTCTCCAGCCCTGGGACAAACTCAATAGATTGAGAGGCTGTGGCATCACAGAACTAATTTAGCCAGTGGAGTGCCCACAGGGTCTGGATATGTTAAGCGAGAATCCCGTTTGAACTGGCCTCACATGTGGTATTTCAGGGTGCATTAATTTCTGTGAGTGGCAGTCCACCTTTGTGCATATAAATTAGGTAATTACAACAGTAAATTGGAATTTTTTGCATCTGGAATCAGCACCTGTCAATAATAGGAAGACAGAGAATGAAGGCCAATGGGGACTCTGGCCCCTACTGTCTGTGCAGGCCTTACTTTCTAGAAGGGGGACCCAACAGTTTAAGGAAGGCTCATGGGCAAAGTGTGGGAGTGAATAAATAAATAAATAAATAGCACCACACCATTTATTTGTACATTATCTTTCTATTTAAAGATAATAGTGTGTTGCAAAATAGTTGAAACATGAAAATTATAGATTTGGTGATCTCATTGCAACTTCCAACAGTGTAATGATTGTCACAAAATTACCATACTTGTGTTGGACGTAACATGTTAGATGTTGACAGTGTGAAAACTCGCAGCTACCCTGAGACCGGAGAAGGAGATGTCACAGGGGGCATCGTGACATGGCCTCTCCCTGTCTGGGAAAGACCCTGACAGCAAGTGGTCCTTGCTGAGGACTGACTCTGCCGGTCAGCTATAATTGGTACGAAAATGCTGTCAGCTGATAAAAAGAAATATCTTTCAAAAGTTGATCTTGATGAAATCATTTAACCTCCCAGGGCCTTGTGTCCTTAGTGAGGGAATGTTACATGAGAGATAAAAAACAAAACAAAACGTGTATGAAGGCCCCAACATTGAGGCATTCCCTAGGGCTCATCTTAACAGCCCTGGTTGTTAGATAATCACCGTCCTTGTTGTGTTGGGAATTTGTGCTGGTGCAGTCACATCCACCATGTTGTCCCCTCAGGATATTGTCAGTTCCCACAAGAAACCCTATTCCTGGAGTGCCTTGTTTCCTAGTCAGGCCTGTCCCGACTCATCACTTCCGGTTTTTGCCCTATAAAGCCCTCCTGCTTCCGCCTCTCTTTCTTTTTGTCCCTTTTCATCTAGGCATCCGGACGCAGAGAAGGGTGCTGTGCATAGTGGGAGGCGGCCATTTTGCTAGCTCCACGTGGCCCAAACCGCTGTGCTCTCACCCAATGCTGAGGTGCCTGCCTAAATAAAGATTTGTGTTCCCTCTCTGCTCTGATCCCTTCTCTCTCTCCCCCTCGATGCAGCCCTACATTGTTGTGCAGATTAGTTCAATGATAGGGCTTATATAACCTCTCCAGACTCTCTCAGTGGGTGAGGGAGATAAGCAGGACTCCAAGTCTGTTGGTCCAGGTAGAGCATTCTTGCCCACAACTGGAGGGGCTGGAATAAGATCTATTTCCTCTTCTAAGGAGTTCTGTAGGTGGATGCTGGGGCAGGACAGTTCAGCCACTGTTCTGTTAAGAACAGATCACGTTTCTCAGTGCCAGTTTCCACAGTTCTCTGTGAGAGGTGTGTCATCCCAGGGGGACATAAAAAATGCTCTTGGTGGCTCAAGGTGCAAATACTCCAGAGAGTTTGCCAGAAAATGCTTCCAGCTCTGACGGCGGTGTCCTGGCTTAGCCATGGTTCACCAGTGAGCCCCTCGTTAATGCTGGGAAGAAAACACAAATTTGGCCCTGACAAGAGCTCTTTGGCCAATTAGTTTGGAATAGTTAAAACCTCATATTAAACAAACAACTGGCTGTGTGTAGCTTTTGCAGTTGCCTCATTTCAATAAAAATTCCCATACTCAGCACAACAAACACCCCTCAGGAAAATACAAGGAGCCACAGGCTAGGGCAGTGGTCCAGAGCCTCAGAAAATGGCTGGAAGAGAAATAATCATGAATCAAGTGAGGCAACAACAGTAGTTTAAATCATGACAGAGTTGTACTCCTGGAGAGGGGAGACATGTTAGGGGAAGATAAGCAGAAGGCTCTGGAACCAACTCCAGCAGCACTCAGAGAGACAAAAAGGACGGAGACTCAGAAGTAGCAATAGGTGCAGGAGTGACTTAGAAAGGAGGAGAAGGGGGGTCAGGTAATTGTGCAGCGCGTCAAGTACACGCGGTGCAAAGCGCAAGGACTGGCATAAGAACCCAGGTTCAAGCCCCCGGCTCCCCACCTGCAGGGGAGTTGCTTCCCAGGCG